>NC_072468.1:21640053-21645954 GCF_027596085.1 Anoplopoma fimbria | reverse complement strand
ACCCTTCAGCTGAACAACATCACCTGTAAGGTCAGCTTCACAAACAACATCATTACAGAGGAGACAATGACTCTGAATCTGACCTGTGAGTATAGCACATACTGCACTTTATTACCTTTATTTTTTACTATCCAAAATGTTTACTAAAAGATGTGCTCTCATGTAATTTTGGATGTTTTTCTGAGCTGTGTTCAACAGTGTTTGTGCAGGAAAAGTTTTTAAAATCACTGGGAATACAAGTGTGAAGGAGGGTGAGACTCTGAATCTCACCTGCAGTGTTGAAAGTTTCCCTCCATCTCTCATCACGTGGACAAAATCTTCTGAGAAAAACTTTCAAAATGGATCAGAAACGAATTGGGAGAACAACACCGCGATCTTCATGCAGAGAGAAAGTGGAATGGGCACTTTTTCCATCTCTAATGTGACAACAGAGGATTCAGGACTGTACATCTGCAGAGCAAAGTATCTGAATAAAACCCTGGTGGAAAGGGTTGATGTAACAGTCATATGTAAGTACATTGTACAGCTGTTCTAAGGGAGAAAATGTACTTTAGTATTTTTCTTTTTCTTTTAATCAAGTAACTTCATCTATGTTTAGAACAGAGAACAACCTTGATAAGCCTTCTTAATTAATCCTTAATGACTTCCACTGTCCCCAAACTTCAAATATATGTGGGACCACCTCAATGTGTATTTTCAATTAAAATATGTACTGTATTTGCTTTAGAATCATAAAAACTTGTGTTGTCTTTTCAAACCAGTATGTTTAGAGTCTGAAAATCTTCAGATGTTGGCACCCTCCCATGGTAGTAAATAAGAACAGACAATGCATTAATGAAATCACAAAAGATCTTGTATGTTTCCAACCTCCTCACCGTATCTTAACTTGAAATAATTTATTAGGGCCCGAGCACTGACGTAGTCAGAGCGTAGGACCTATTCTTCAAATGTTTATTATTATTATTATTATTATTTGCATCTTTCAAGAGGGAAAAGAGGTGGTTGGGATAAACGTACACGCTTGAAATTTTGCAGATCAATCTGAATCGGTGAAAATAGCAAGCTTTTTGGGGTGACGGGGTTGAGGTCGGACCAATTGGCTTGCTAGCACCCCTACAGCTTTACAAGCCACGCCCTTGCCCATAATGTCCGATTGACTTGAAATTTTACACACACATTCAACTGAATGAGATCTATCGAAAATACATGTGGACCCATAAGCTCCGCCTTCTGAATTTTGTAAAAAACACATTTTTGCAGATTCCTCCTGAACTCTCAGTCCGATTGCCACCAAATTTGACGTGGATCCTTAACTGATCAGTGTCATCAACAGCTATCAAAAGTTGCTTTTAGAAGATATGGACCAATGAACTTGATAGGGGCGTGGCTTCCTACATCAATACACATAACATAAATACCGTTTGACCTATAACCACGGAATTTGGAGCGTATGTCCACACAGCATCCTGTTACATACCATGGAATTTTCATTCCATTCTACCACTAGGGGGCGATACAGTAAATGGTCAATTTTCTCCAATTGGCGTTGTTTTGAGGCTTTTACTTTAACAAATTCCTCCAAGAGATTTAACCCGATTGACTTCAAATTCGGTCAGTATGATCTTGAGACGTTTGCAGTCAAAAGTCAAAAGATCAAAAAGTTATAGAAATATTTATCCGTGGCATGCGTCCAAAAAACACCATTCACCATGAAAAAGGGAGTTGTTATAACTCGGTTGTACATTGTCTAATATGCTCAAAATATCTCATATGTCATGCCATCCTGACCCTGAAGACATTCATATGACAATTTGGAATCATAGTAATAGCGCCACCTAGTGGCAACAGGAAGTTACATGTTGTGTACTCTTACATCCTCCTCCTCACAGATTAATCAGCTCCCTCTCAAACTTTGTCAGAAAAGCCTTAAGACCTTGATAATGCTTCATTGTGAAGATTTTAAGAAGTTAAACGCCGGCGACGTAGTTGCTCGGCGAATTTCGATCCTTCGCCGTGAACGAGTAACTGATGTAACTGAACTCAACAAGGTCAGATCTTTTCCATATTTCACATGTTTGATGAGACTCCAGGCCTGAAGACATCTATAGTAAAATTCATACTCATACTCATAGCGCCACCTACTGGTAACAGAAAGTTAATGTTGCTATACTTTGGCTTGCCACAATTAGTAGGTAAACCAGATCCACCTAAAATTTGTTCCACACAAATGTAAGACGTTGATAATGCCAGCCCACAATGCATTTGACTTTTCGTGAAACGTTTTTCACGTTTAGAGTCCATAATTGAGTTACCTGATATGGTTTTAATGCATCAGAGTGGCAGGTCGGCTTGAAAGCGCCCCCTACAAAATTTTGACGAAGCAGCCCCGGCAGTACGTTGCAACTAGATGTTTTGGTAGGCACATGTATCACATGTAGACTTAAAATAATATGCTCTAAACCCAACCGGAGGTCAGCCATTTAGATTTTTGTATGAATTTCGTATTTTTTGACATTTCCAGGCGCTGAACTTTAATGAACTCCTCCTAGGGAACTTATCAGATCCAATTCAAATTGGACAACATCTCCCACCCCACGCAGAATTTCGCATTCTTTACACTAAAAAAGGCAATTTGACACTCTATCTTCAGGACTGAGGTCTTTTGGAATTCTTTTTAATACTCTGTGGTGGTATCAGTTTATATTTTTCTATGAGTTTGGTCTCCTCAGCAGGGACAGGAAGAAACACTGGTCAAGAAGGCCAATTACAAATTGGACAACTAATCTCCCACCCCACGCAGGACACTCTGGCAGCTCTGTGCAGCTCCTTCAGCCTCCTCCACCCCCGGTGTGTGAAGGAGAGGTACCGCAGGTCCTTCCTTCCTGCCGCTGTCAGGCTGCACAACCATCTCTGCTCCCAGTAGACCATCACTAAAAAACAACTATACAAATCTATGCAATATAAAAATATGTGCAATACACTGTACAATTCTACAATTATTTTGTATGATATATAATATTTTAGTTATTTTGGAATTATTACTTTTTTTACTCTTTTTATATTCTTTACTGTGTTAATACTTGTTTTGATTTTGTTTTTTACTATGTCTCCAGTTTGCAGTATCCTCTCTGCTGCTGTAATCCCTCAAATTTCCCCACTGCGGGACTAATAAAGTATTATCTTATCTTATCTTATGTGACAAACAGGATCCGATTTACATGACATTTAAATTATGTGATCTACAGTTGTTATAGAACAACATAATGCGTTTTCTGTGTTCGCTTTGGATTCATCGTGGATATGGGAATTGTTGGAACTTTTGCTGAACATAATTTCCAGCGTCACGCACTCGACACAAGTAAAATACATCCAACTATTGGACGCGGTGTCCGATTGTCGCAGGCGTTTTCCGCCTCTTGAGCCCGGGTCCCGCCGGTACCCCGACGCGCGGAGTGCGAGGGCCCGATCATCGCTGCTTGCAGCTTTAATTTATAATTGTGCTTCACAGATATGAAGGAACCTGTTATCACTGGTAATACAACTGTTGAGAAGGGAGATGCTCTGAATTTAACCTGTAGCGTTGAAAGTTTTCCTCCATCTCATATCAAATGGACTGTATTTGGCTCCAACGAGAAGCTGCACAATGGACTTGACCCCGACCTGCAGAACGACACTGGATCAGCCACACTTTTCATCCCTAATGTGACGGCAGAATATTCCGGACAGTACGTCTGTACAACACAACACCTGGACAAGACTGTGACTACATATGCTGATGTAACCGTTACTTGTAAGTAGCTTTTACTGAAAGGAAGTTTACATTCACACTTCACACTATCAGCCTTTTGTTGTGACATTCAGTTTGTATTTTTAATCTGTAGTAAATGCATGGGTACAAACCTAAATGCCCTTGATCAAAATCAAACCTGGCTTATTCTCTCAGGCACACAAATGCACACATATGAACACACACACACAGTCAACAGCACCGCCACTCCAACTGTAAAAGACCACAGCAACACTTCTGTTTATTGTGTCAGCAGCAATGAAAATGAGGAAGCTAAAGAAAACCTCATCATCACATACAAATGTCAGAACAAGATGGTAAGTGTTCTCAACTAAAACAGTTAAGCTACTGTAGACCACTGCTTCATGACATCTTAACCCTCATTTTTTCCACTGTGACCTTTTGTATTTGTCTGTCAGAAGAAAATAAAAATATTGTATATGATCGTTCAGAACGACACAGACAGACATTTCTATCTTTTGTTCCCCTTCATTGCAGATGAGTCCAAAGATCTAGTTTCATGGTTGGAAGTCATCATTGCCATTTCGATTGGTGCAATTCTTTCAGCAGTCATTTTCTGTTTGGTCACAAAATGGCACAGGTACACTATTAAATCAAAATATTAATTTGTTACTGTTGTTTGTGAATAATATACCTTAATAAATGTTAATTTGTTACCATTTAAATACATTTTCACAGAAAAAAAATCAGAAGATCTCCAGAAATCTGGATGGAACTGTGGAGATGGTGACCAGTCTAGAGGATCCACTGGTATCTATTCATCTGCTCAAAATGTTGTGATCACCGGATGATATTGATGTTTTTCTTCTTTCTTGATAGTGACTATTTTAACAGAGACATAAAAGTAATTCAGACACCAAATGTATATTTACATTGTGACAAAGGGGGTGAGAACACACCATTTGTCCCCATATTTCACTGCCATGTTACCAATCCATCCATTCTTGTCAATTGTTTGTTTAGGCATAGTCATCATGATCTGTAATTGCAGACACCAACTACCCCGGGTTTGTTTGTGTTTTGTCGAACATATTGCAACATCACTGGTTAAAGTAAAACAGACAGGTATTGTAAGGTTTAGGTTTTGTTTATTGATTCATTTCTGCAGTTCAGTGTAACTTACCATACCCACCATTTGTTCCACAGTTTAAAGGAGGAGGTGCCCAAACATTTCATCTATTTATACCCTGGATGACATCAGCAGTGATGTCATTGGGTTAAACCAAGTAGGGGGTGTAGGTAATGGAAATATAGGTATTTAGCTTAGCTATTATCTCTTATGCATGGCAAGTGTATAACTCTATATATGGTGAATTATATAAGTGATTGCTATCAGAAGGTTTGTTATAAAATAGTCATTGTTACTTGCCTGTTTGAGGGGGTAATGAGTTCCGCCTTCAGAATTGGTCTCGTGACGTGACGTGACGTGAGTTTTATTTGGTTAACCCCAAGTTAACTCTTTTATTTATTTTAGTAAATATTTTTGGTTACTCGTGTATCAGGGTCACATTGTAAATAAACACTTTTTGTTCTCTCAAACAAAGTTTCCCGTGTCTGCCTCCTACCACTTCACTAGCCACTCCGGTCAGGCTTCCTCACACATTCTTAAAAGTTTTGGCCTCAAAATAAGAAAAATGAAATGTTTAAAAGTAAAGTTAAGTCAGTATCCTCAGAGTGTTACAAGCCAATGGAGAATATTGTTGTAAAATATACTATGTGGCGTTTATACTATGTATATATATATATAAAAAAGTATACATGGACATTACATTTAAGTTAGACAGTACCAAAAATACAGCACATAAGGATGAAGGTTGTTGAAGTAATAGAAGTGTTTAAGGGCACAAATCTTCAAACTGATTTTTTTAAACGGTACTATTTCATTCATGTAGCGGCTTCTAAATTAGTTGTATAATTACATTGTACCTGACAGATAGATGCTGGTCAAGCAGTCGAGGATGATCAGACCTACTACCAAGAGTTAGCCGAAGGAGAAGAAGGAGCTGCGGCGGCAGAGCAAGCAGCCCCTGATCTCAATGGTGGACCTACAGATGTGGAGTACGCCAGCATTGATTGAGTTAATGGCGGTCCTG
>NC_072468.1:21590779-21639953 GCF_027596085.1 Anoplopoma fimbria | reverse complement strand
CTTGCCCAACTTGAAATGGCCTGGTACATGAACCTCAAAGGACGCACGGGACAACTCTTTCCAACACAGCTCAATTTTTATTTTATTTTTTCCTTATTTGTTTCTTGTTGAGTGGTTGGTCTATCAGGTTGAAAACCAGTGGCTCCTTTGGTTGTACCACGAGTTGAATCCTTTGTTTGTTGCTCTCTCTCTGCTGATATGTTTGCTGAGAGGCCTTCCATTCACAGGTGTTCCAACTTAAAAGGGTAATGAGCAGCCTGCACTGGCCTGCCGGTGGTGCATTGTGGGACTTGTAGTTTTTAAGGCAAAGTCATGTGAGCTGATATGAACTGAAATTAATCTTTACCTCAACACCTCCCACTTGAGCTCCTGGTTTTTTAAATCCAGGGAGGTCACACCAGTCTTTCAAGCTCCTGGTTGTTCTTCAATAGGTAGTAGGATTACTAGGCGTCTGACATCCCTATGCAGAATTGTCGCAGGGATTTTTGTTAAGAGCCTCTTGGTTCCTTTCTTGTTTGTTTTTGTGATCTCTCCTTTGTTTGGCTTTGTGACTGGGACGGGGTAGCTGGGAAAGGTTCTCACATGTACATCCCTTACGATGCCTTTCCTATCAGCGTTGACACTGACCACTCTAGCCAACTTGTATTGACCTCTCAGGACATTTTGGTCAGCCAGCCATACCAAATCTCCTACTGCAACATTTCTCTCCTTGGTGTGCCACTTGTTTCTTATAAACAGATTAGGACCAGCCAACTGGCACCACTTCTTCCAGAATTTGCTGACCTCTCCTTGAATACTTTGAAGTCTTTTGTATGGGTAGCCGTCAAACTTGAAGTCTCCTGGGTCACCCTTTGGACTGGCCCGTCCTAGCAACAGAGAATTGGGGGTGATATACTCCACACATTCTTCCCTGCTTTGAGTTCTGGCATCGATGGGTCTCTCATTTGCGAGGTTGGCTGCCATGAAGAGAAATGTTTGGAATTCCCCCCAGGTGAAACCTCTATCTCCACCAAGATTGCTCAAGGCCCGCTTCACGATCTTGACAGCTGCCTCAGCTGCCCCATTCCTATGGGGAGACTCTGCAGGGTGGATCCGCCAGGACCACTCCGTTCCATGCTTGGCAGCGTTTTCTTCAAGCTCAGACTTGTTCAGTTGGTCCAGAAATTTGTGAAGCTGCTCCAGAGCAGGCTTGGCCCCAACAAAGTTAGTGCCAGGGTCTGACCACAGTTTCCTGGGGTAACCCCTCAGTGAAGTGAACCTCTGGTAAGCCAGCAGGAATCCTTCCGATGACTGGTCACTCACCACATCAGTGTGTATGGCTCTGGAGGCCATGCAACAGAACACAATTCCCCACACTTTAAGTCTGACTCTTTTCTTTACTTCATCCCGCACTTCATAAGGGCCGAACAGGTCCATGGTTGTGAATTCAAATGGTGCAGCTGTGCCTGTTCGCTCTGGTGGAAGTTCACTCATGATTTGTTGACACTGCCTTGCCTTGTTTCTCCTGCAGACCACACAGCTGTCTACTATTTTCTTGGCATGTCTTCTGCCTTTTATCACCCAGGCTTTTTCCTCGTTCTGAGAAGGGTCCCCGCCACTCCCTCATGGTTTGAGTTGTGGGCTTCTTGCGTCAACAATGTAGACACCCATGCTTCATACGGTAAAACTGGCACTGCAGTCTTGTCGTCATCAAACATCTGAATCCTACCTCCACAAACCAGAAGTCCAGAGTCCAAGTCTTTGTACACTGCCAATCTGCTTAGCGTTGTGTCTGGAAAAGTTACACCTTCCTGAGCTGCGAGAAAGAGGTCTCTGAGTGCATCCTCACGTTCTTCCACAGTCAGCACAGCTCCCTTGGTTTTTTCCTTGAGTGACATTGCCTCCCACTTTGACTGACCTCTGGGCTGGCCCTTCTTCTCCAGCCACTTATGTGCAGCTCGCCACACCCAGCCGATGACCTTGACCAGTTTGGACAAGCTACTGAACTTCCTTACTTCCACAAGATTTTTGATTACCCAGCCAGCAGGTTTCCTTCTTGGAAGAGGAGGACTTGGGTGCGGTTTTGATGCAGTTTTTACCTCTTGAATTTCACTTTTTTGGCTCTCCTGCAGGTTTTCTTTTTTCTGGCCCATTTTTGCTTGAGCTCTTGTCAATACAGCTGTGAATGCCTTCCTCTGGAGTTTGTTTACACTCTCCCTGGCATCAGCTGCAACCTCTCCAGCAGACTTTTTAGGCCACTCCTCTACTGGCCACTTCAGGAAGTCCGGTCCATTCTGCCATGTGGAATTCTCCTTTAGATCTTCAGGAGTGCCGCCTCTTGTAATGATGTCAGCAATGTTCAGATTTCCTGGTATCCACCACCAGTCTTGCACTGGTCCAGCCTTCTGGATCTCGCCCACTCTATTTGCGAAGAAGGTCTGGTAACCATAGCTTTCTCTTTGAATGGCCCCCAGGACTGTTTGACTGTCAACTAGATGGAACCATCTCTCAATCTCCATTCTTCCATGCTTTTCAACATATTTCCTGATCCTGGCTGCAAAGACAGCTCCACAGATCTCAGCTTTGACTGCTTCTCCCTTTTGATCCAGTGGTGTAAGCTTGGCTTTCGATTCAACAAATCGGACTTCAATTCCTTGACTTGTCTCCCACCTCAAATACATCACAGCTCCATAGGTTTTCTCACTTCCGTCTGAGAATGTGATCCCCCATGGTTTACCTGTCCAGTCAGCTGGTGTGAGGCTCCTTTGGAATCTATTCTGTCCAAGCTGCACATACTCTTCAAACAGCTGAATGGCTTCTTCTCTGAGGCCTTCTGAGAGAGGTTTATCCCAGGTTTTGTGGGTCAGCTTACCTCCTCCACCTTCCTGGAACGCTTTCCTGACAAGGATTGCCCCTTTCTGTTTGGCCGGTGTAACTAAACCAACTGGATCGTACAGTCCAGCTACTTGGCTTAGGAGTCCCCTCCTAGTCAGCGGGTTAGGCGTCTCAGGTCTCATCTGATATTAAAAATCGTAAACTTTGATAAGAGTCATCCATCTAAATTTTCTATTTTCAACAATGCTATACTGGTGTTAGCTCTTAAATGAAACCATTTATGGCTTCAGTTAGGCCGTAAGGGCCAGGGTGTTCTTACAGAAGCGTAAATGTTAGTGTTAATTCTCTTTATTGTCTTTCTCTTTACTACGAATCAGTTGTAAGTGGCTGGGCCTGATTTAGTTGTTTGTGGGAGATCAGATCCCCTATTCTCAGAAACATGTCAGTGTCAAACATGTGGTTGTTGTTGTCTCTCAGATTTGATCTCGAGCATCAAAAAGCCTGTGTCATTCTCTGCCACCAAACTAAAGTGGATGTTGGTGTTGCAACACATGATTTATAACCTTCACTGATTATTTTACAGCTGCCCTGTTGCATAAATGGGGGTGTGTGTCTAATAAACAGCCACTGAGCCACTGTTGCATTAATGCAACACTTGAACAGGGATATGATATTTAGTATTGTGTTATTTCTCATGACAGCTACGGTGCAACATTTTGGACCGTATGGTGGAGTTCTTCTCTTGGCTGTTGCTGGTGTATCTCTCAGTGTGAACGTCTTGCTCACAGTCTGCATGGTGTTCCTTTGGTAAGTTATTTCACTGGATTGTACTTTTTGTAATGAAAGCTCTGTTGATGGGAGAGCAGTTCTGCTTTCAGAAAAATATATATTCAATTGATTTACATATATGTATTTTTCTTTGTTTTCCTCAAAGTAAATCCAGAAAGAATGTGAAGCCAAACGAAGTGGACCAGACTTACATGTCACTGGATCACAGAGACAGATCTCCAGAGTATGATGTCATTGCCAAAACTCCAAGATGAGTCTGTCAACTTCCACTGACCTTAATAATCATCAAATGACGTTACTGAAGGACTTCTTGTATTTTTTTATATTCAGGCAAATGTTTGATTAGTGATATGAATGTTATCAAATACATTTCAAATCAGAGTTTGGGAACTATACAATGAAATTTAAATACTCTCTTACATTTTTGATGTTTTCTTGATCAAGAGTAGTAAATGTTTTTATTAAATACAGAGAATATATTTTAATTGAGGAGATATAGATCTCCCTCTGAGAATTTTCTTCATCGGAAATAAATAACGAACATGAAGCCAAATGAAGAGATTTGCATGATTTAATATCGTCCTTTCACTTTAAGAAAGATCAAACCTGAGAGGCAGACCATCGGAAAGCAGCTTGGTGAGAAGGAGACAACTGTTGGTGCGATTATTCAGAAATGGAAGAAACACAAAATGACCATCAATCGCCCTCGGTCTGGGGCTCCACGCAAGATCTGGCCTCGTGGGGTATCGATGATCATGAGAAAGGTTAGGGATCAGCCAAGAACTTCTCGAAATATCATTGGTAACACACTACGTAATTTGGATTAAAATCCTGCAGCGCCCACAAGGTCCCCCTGCTCAAGAAGGCACATGTTTTACAAAATGATTCAATACAGAGAATATATTTTAATGGTTTATACTTATTTCACTAGATCAAATGCAAATCAATTTATACTTTTAAAATGTGATTTTCTGGATTTTTTGAGGGGGATATTCTGTCTCTCAATGTTAAAATAAACCTACCACTAAGTGCCTTGATGATTAATTAACAACATGCATGAAGCCAAATGAAGAGGACATGATTTACATATCATCGGATCAAAGAGACCAGTCTCAATATCGTAGTGTCTTTACAAAATGACTGTGACGACGTCCACTAAGTGCCTTGATGATTAATTAACAACTGCACTGAAATATTTTTTGGTATTTATTACACTTCGACAATTACCCCAACATATTATATGTTCATATTTAAGTGTAATCAGTAGTAATAATTCTGACAGGAGAAAAGGCAGTAAGGTGACTTTGTAATAGAAGGATGAAGTCTAAGTAGGGAGGAGGTATATTTTTTTCCAACAGTGATTTGTAACAGTTTTGGAAGACAAATTATGTCTTCCTGTTTATGGTGGTGTCACATCAGAAAACACTTGATTTGGAGGACTTGTAATACTATTCTCAATATCCAACAAGAATTATTAGCACGTCTTAACCCCTATTTGCTACAAAAGGTGGGCACAGTTACATGAGCAGATATACAAAGCAATGCAAAATAGCACTGCAATAATTATTAGAGATACTAGCTTTGTGGGGTTATATTCTTAAATTATAACTGAAACTTATTCACAGCTGTATTCGGTTAACTTTGTGGTCACTTTTTAATTGCTGGTGTTTTGGGTTTTGGTGTAGTTTGTGGTGGTGGTTTTGTTTTGTGCTGCATTATATTTCCAGGTGTATTTTGTCTCTTAAATGTACAGTACATAGGGACCATGTATGTCATCAACAGTGCAAACGACTGAACTGAGTGAACTCTTCTCTGGCATTCTGAGGTTCATACGTAGAGCTGTTGAGTTGGACTGAATCAAATTATACACTTTTGTTCAGTATTATCTTTTCACTGATGTTCTCATGGATGCAGCTTTACTTTTCTAACATGCTTTCATTCAGTGTTGCATGAAATCATATGAGACTTTGGTGTTGAATTGAATTTGACTGAGGATAAATGTGCTATTTCCATATTATTTTTACAGCAATTTAATAATTTCCATAGCTGCATAATCTTTCTACTGTTTTATGATTCTGTTAATTATCACAGGAAAGTTAATAGAGTATATGTCATCGCCTTCTCAAACCAGATTTTTGTCAGTCTGTATATTTGAAACAACTAACTAGTCTAATTGGTGAGATTTCAGTATATAGTTTAAAATTATTTTTGTTTTTATAAAAACTATGTAAATTGCTTTGACAATAAAGGCTAATTGTAGGTTTTTGTTGTGTCTTGATCAATTGCAGAAATTCCCTTTACCAGGTTGGTAATGCAAATATGTTGTTTCATTTGAGGCCAAAAGGCTTAATATTTGGATCAAAGAAGAATATATGTGTGGGTAAAGTAACAGCTAAGATCAGGAGAAATGTGGCACTGTGTGAAATTATTTATGATAAATAAGTACATTTCACTGTCGCACCCATGCACCCTTTAGTAACTTCCTTATTTTGAAGGCTTGCAAGCTATTTAAAAAAGCAGCACAACTTTTAAGGAACTTCACTTCTCTACACATCATCCATCGATCTGCTCGACAGACCTGAAGAAAATGTAAGTCATCATAACTTCTTATACGACACATATGAAATCATCAAAACTGATTTTAAGTAGAATACAAAAACATTAAGTCACTAGACTTTAGATTATTGATTCATTTCAAAGGTAGACAGAAGAAGAACACTGTGAAATGTGCAAAACTTCTATTCAAACTTTTAAGCCGTCATTAAGGTGTGGTTTTGGTTTTGGATATTGTTACTGTTGAATATATATTTGCCTTAAACAAGATCTCTGTAAATACATTTAAAGACATCAATAAAAGACACTGTATGTTTGTCAGTTTTACTTTCAGCAATTACCTTCCTGTTTTTCATCTTCCAAGTCTTGTTAACAAAACGCACGTTGTTGCAGTTATAAACCAAATGTTACGAGGCATGACAATTATTAGTTTTTCTCTCACACTCAGAAGAAACACTCATCCAGTAATACTCTTTTGATGAATATGTCAATTGTTTTAAATAAAAGTTTTATGAAAGCCTAGAGAGTTTGCAAGAAATGTTTTTTTTAAATTAGTAAGTCATTTAATAGTTCAATTGTGTGAGTTGTTGACAGACATTAAATAATTGTATTTTGTTGGGATTTAGTTCAATTTCAGTGGCTCATAAATCCAATACAGTCTTCTTCTGAACCTTCACATTGATAAAGATCAAAACGAAATATAGGCTCAGCAAAAAATGTTCTCCATCAGCAACCTCTGCAAATATTGCATTCAGTAGTGGCCTCTTTAATAAATAATATTCTAAAATCTTATAATGTTTATTAGAAAATGAAATGCACTAAATATCTGAATTGTTTCATGTGTAATCTCCAGAGTTTCTGCCTCTCTTGAGTGAGAGATGTCTGCAGCTCTGACTCTGCTTCTCATTGGTTCTCTGCTGCAAGGTGAGTTGAAGTTCATCAAAAGCTATGACTACATAATGTTAGTCAGGCATTCACACCACAGTACAACAGTATCTGTAATACATGCTGCAGCAAATGAAGAACGCAGTGAGCCACAAACGTGATCTGCCTTTTTCTTTTAACTTTAATCTGATGGGTGAATCATTTATTTAATCTAAACATCCAGAAAAATAAACGTTGTACAAATAAAAGGTTTAGTTTTAAAATATCAGCAAGGCAACCAAACAGTAAAAAAACCTTCATGACTGTAACGTTTTATTCACTTGTTCTTATTCAGGATTTGTTTCTTGTGTTTCAGGTGCCCTGTGTGGAGAGTTTAAGGCATTTATGCCGCAGAATATAGAAGTTCTTAGTGGATCCTGTGTGACCATCCCCTGCTCCTTTGACATAGAGGATAGATATAAATTAGACTTAGATAAAACATGTAGAGCATTATGGAAAATTGATGTGAACACAGTTGTGTTTGACAGCAGTCATCCACAAACATCTACGATAAAAGGAAAACTGATAGGAGACTTGAAGAAAAAAGACTGCACCACAACCCTGAACAACATGCAACCTGCTCACAACAATGACTATTACTATTACTTCAGGTTGGAATGCAGCAATAAACTGATATATAATTTTTGGGACAAAAGAATCTCTTTTTCAGTCAAAGGTAGGTATTTAAGTCTGTTTGCTAACATTTCACTCATCCATTTCCCTTGTAAAACTGTTTTGACCTTGTGTTGCATTTATTCCCTTTGTCAAATAGTATACAAAATGGAAAACAACTGTTAAGTGACTGGATAAAATGTACCTTCTCACTAGATGTTCCTCCCAGACCGACTCTGACTCCGTCAGCACTGAAGGTGGAGGAGGGAACCTCAGTGAATTTGACGTGCTCTGCTCCAGCTCCCTGTCTGTCTCATCCTCCAACTCTGACATGGACCAAAGGCCTGGGTGACGGTGTGGAGACACTGCAGGAGAATCGGGACAAAACTAAAGTCATGACCTCTGTTGTGACCTTCACTGCCTCTCAAAAGCATCATGGAGAGACGATCTCCTGTACGGCCATCTACAACAAACAAGATGGCAGCACTGCGTCAGCTGTTAGTGAAAGTCTAACAGCTCATATTTCATGTGAGTTCATCTGTCCTCTGCTGAAATCTATTGTAATTATATCTATTTTAATTGAAATGATCTTGTCGCTTAGCTTTCTTGACTTAGAATCAGGGCTGAAAGAATTAGTCGATTAATCCATTAGTCATGTGACAAAATAATAATAGTCAACAAATTTAATAAGGGATAAATGCTTTTAATGCAATTGATGGTGAAAATGTTTTCTGGTCTCAAATACAAGGATTTGCTGCTTTTGTCTCTTTTATACCATAATAAATTGAATGTCTTTGGGATTTGGACGGTTGGTCGGACAGCAGGTCATTTGAAGACGCCTCCTCAGACTCTAGAAAAGTGTGATTGGCATTTTTCACAGTTTTCCTACATTTTACAGAATAAACCATTAACGGATTGACCGTAAAAAAGTAATTGACAGATTAAATTTATCATTATTTCCAGCTCCAGTTTAAAGGTCAAATTTCTTATTTTGGGAAACAGCCACAACCATTTAAATGTGCTCCAGAATCAAAACTAAATTGTGAAAAATACCAATGTACCAATATTTCCTTCTGAGGTGCAGTGGAGAAAATGGACCTGAATATGATATCTTAATGCAGCACTTGAATGTAGTTAGATGTAATTTTTACTATTGCCAACAGCATATGTTTTCCACACCTCTTAATCCGGGTTTATGCATTACAATTTGCATATTTATTAGTATAGGCTTCAAAACAGCTGGGTGGAAATGCAGAAACAGCAAAAAAGCTAGCTACTGTTGTTATTAATAACAACAGCTTGAAATTGAGGCTTTAGCAGCATAAATGGAGTAAATGTTAAGGTTGTCTGCAGCCTTCAATG
The DNA here is from genome assembly GCF_027596085.1 of Anoplopoma fimbria. Taxonomy (NCBI): domain Eukaryota; kingdom Metazoa; phylum Chordata; class Actinopteri; order Perciformes; family Anoplopomatidae; genus Anoplopoma; species Anoplopoma fimbria. The sequence goes on along the minus strand of NC_072468.1, from coordinate 21,630,899 downwards.
GGCTATTCCATGAAAAACCAAGTCAGTTTACAAAAGTGCTCTCATGCTCTCTACATGATTCTGCACCAAGCTTTATCTCGTGCCGAGGAAACAAAGTAGAGAGGGTACGAAGACAGAAAGAGGCCAATTTTCAATGGAATACTTTTTTACAAAAAAGTGTCAGCACTTTAAAAGCGTTTGACATAATCTTCCTAGATTTAAAAACAAACATACAATATACAAATGATTCATTCTTAATTTTTCAGATTCACCCAAAGACACCACAGTGTCAGTCAGTCCCTCTGGTCCAGTACCAGAGGGCAGTACTGTGACTCTGACATGCAGTAGTACTGCTAACCCACCAGTAAAGACCTACACCTGGTACAGAGCTGATGGAGCACAGGAGACTTTTATTGGGACCGGACATGTTCTAACCATTAAAGCTTCTGATGATGACGGCTATTATTTCTGCAATGCTCAAAATAACAATGGAGCTGGACGATCCAAGAACACACACATAGATGTTCAGTGTGCGTATCAAATTTTAAACTTATTTCCTCTATACACCCCGATATATCCAGCTTCATGTATTGCACTCAATTAACAGATTTAATAGATATATGTAGTCATTAATTGGCAATGTTTCATTTCAAATTTTTCAGATTCCCCCAAACGCACCACAGTGTCAGTCAGTCCCTCTGGTCCAGTACCAGAGGGCAGTAATGTGACTCTGACATGCAGTAGTACTGCTAACCCACCAGTAAAGAACTACACCTGGTACAGAGCTGATGGAGCACAGGAGACTTTTATTGGGACCGGACATGTTTTAAACATTAAAGCATCTCATGTCAACAGTTCTTTTTTTGCAAGACAGAAAATAATATTGGAGCTGGACAATCCACCAACAAACAAATAGATGTTCAGTGTATGTATCAAATTTAAACTTATTATGTTCTATATACCCTGAAAAGCTGCTTTAATTTATATATGTAGTCATTAATTGGTTTATTTAGATGTTTATAGCTACTATGTTTAGGATGTGAACATTTCCAAATTTAGCACCCCCCGTGTTGTTATCAAAAGGTCACTTTTGCATTCCAACCTACCAGTTTAGTCTTTTCCGCCTACAAACCACACATGTTAACACAGGTCAGTCAGTCATTTACTGGGGGAAACTCATTAAGTACTGGTGAGGATTTAAAATCATCACTAATGTTGTATGTTGAGTCATCAGTTAATGGCAGATTGAGTGTGTCACATGAACTGGACCAACACTGTTTAACATTGGAAGCCGGACAATATTTCAACATTGGTTTTGATGCTTTCGTTTTCGATGCTTAGAGCATTGACCGGTATTCATCACGTTGTTGGCCATTTGAAGTTAAATAACTAATGGTTCAGTTGACATGTTTTGACTTCCAGAGTTGATATTGGACAGTGATGTCAGGCGTATGATAAATCTTAGATTTGTATAATAGTTTCACCCCTTGCACAATATGATAGTCATTCTAAAATGATTCCCATAATGTGAAAAGGAAAGTAGGGAAATGGAACCAGCCTGATTATTCATAAAACCTTATATATGTCAATAATGTATGGCAGAAGACTGGATCTGCCATAAATAATCCAATCACATCGCAGCTGACATTTTGTGAAACAGCTACTGTTGCCACTTACAATCTCTTATAAATTCTTGTGACGATATCTCACGTAGCAAACTCAATTCTCTGAGACCCACAGTGTGGATTCGAAAGCGCAAAAGTTTCACCTTAAATTAGCGATGAAAATTAGAAGTCAAATATATGATAAATCATTCGACAGAATATTAATGCTTTTCTCTTGTTTTACATGACTGTAAATTGCTTCAGACTGTAGAACAAAACAAAACATTTGAGGACATCACCATGCACTCTGGGATACTATGCTGACCATTAGTATCGTACTTTTATCTTACATTTTACAGGCAAAATATGATCAGTTTATATATTGGACTTTAAGAATAGTTATGATACAGGATGCATTGTAAAATAATGGTGTCAGCATACTTAATCCGTCTTTATTACAATACATATTTTTGAAGTTACAAGAGACAATGTAACATGTGCCAATAATATACACATTTCATTTTTCAGATTCCCCCAAACGCACATCAGTGTCAGTACATCCCTCTGGTCCAGTACCAGAGGGCAGTAATGTGACTCTGACATGCAGTAGTACTGCTAACCCACCAGTAAAGAACTACACCTGGTACAGAGCTGATGGAGCACAGGAGACTTTTATTGGGACCGGACATGTTTTAATCATCAAAGCATTTAAAGACGACAGACCTTTTTTCTGCAAGGCTGAAAATGATATTGGAGCTGGACAATCCAACCTTAGTCTAGTAGATGTTCAATGTAAGGATCACATTTCAAAAGTTTATATTTGAGTAAATTGATTGAAATCGATTTGAAAGTTCTACTATTAAGTAATGAATTTATTGATCTAATGTTTAATTTAGGTATTCATAAAGCTCTTAATTTGATCTACTTATTTATAAGGCCACTGACTCTGACCCATTCCCAGTCGATGCTGTGATAGCTTTCAAACTGATACTATTCATTATTTTTATTCTTTCCGTATAAAATGTGACAAAATGATATACATACATAATCAAATAAATAAATGTTACTAGTTAACTTGCAGGTAAAACTAACCTAACCTAACCTCGAGTCTAAACTTGTTTGTTTTCTCGCATTACAGTCGAGCCACAGATCCTGTCCTCATCTGACTGCTTCAAAGCTGCAGACCAGCTCAACTGTTCCTGCAGGACTGAGGGAAATCCTCTTCCCACTATACTCTGGTATTTGGACGGGTTACCTGTCAATCACTCTGACAACTTTTTAATAAGCACAGAGCGTCGAAATGACACAGGTCTGTGGAGCATCATCACTGTGAATGGACCACGGGAGAGGGATCCGTCCACCTTGCTCTGCCGCAGCTCCAACTCTCTGGGATCTGCCAGTCAACGTTTTTGTGTCAAAACATCTGCTCAAAGTCAAGGTCTGTATTATGTGCACTGAATATAAATGTCATTGCTAAACTGGAAGCTGTCTGGATTTTTCTAGAAATTCTGGTGAACTTGAAAGAAATATATTTGTTCATTTAAAAACACTGTTGGATCCATTTCTAGTTTTAACCATAAAGCCGCCGCTTTATTTTTTGGGTTCAAATACTGAATCACAAAATGCCCTAGAAAACAATTTCTACTGTAGTTTGACGTTAAAAATCATAAACTTTGATAAGAGTCATCCATCTAAATTTGGTATTTTCAACAATGCTATACTGGTGTTAGCTCTTAAATGAAACCATTTATGGCTTCAGTTAGGCCGTAAGGGCCAGGGTGTTCTTACAGAAGCGTAAATGTTAGTGTTACTTCTCTTTATTGGCTTCTCTTCTCTGCAAATTTACCATCAGTGCCCATGTCACCTTCTCAAATTAGTAGCGAGGTTTGTGGTGCCACCTAGTTCTTCCTTTTTTTCAGGCGGTAGAAGGCTTGAAAGTATGTAATCTTATTGGCTCACACAGCAGCTAGGCTAGGCTTCTCGCTCACACAGAATAAAGGCGCTATAAATGGGCCGGGTCCACAAAGACAGAGAGAGAATGAAGAAGCCTTACTAGAAAAGCAATGTTGATATTTGACAAATTTCACACATTTTAAATTTGTGTGGCAATATCTGGTGTGACTCTTGAAGGTGTTAAAACATCCCACTTTCTCCTATCTAGTATGTTTACAAAACTGTTAAAATGACTTAAACCATATTTCATTAGAGATACTATTGACCCACAAGTTTTATGTTTGTTTTTTTCCCCCCCTTTCATACAGACAGACACAGACACACACACACTGTATTCTCCATCATGAAGTACATGTAATGAGATGCACAGGAAAATATATATATATATATATATATATATATATATATATATATATATATATATATATATATATATATATATATATATATATATATATATATATATATATATATATATATATATATATATATATATACATATATATATATATATATATATATATATATATATATATATATATATATATATATATATATATATATATATATATATATATATACATATATATATATATATATATATATATATATACATATATATACATTATATATATATGCATATATATATATATATATATATATATATATATATATATATATATATATATATATATATATATATATATATATATATATATATATATATATATATAATATATATATATATATATATATATATATATATATATATATATATATATATATATATATATATATATATATATATATATATATATATAATATATATATATATATATATATATATACATGCACAGGATAAGCTCTACTTTTCCTGTGCATCTCATTACATGTACTTCATTAGATGGAGAATACAGTGTGGTGAATCCGCTCGAGCTGAACATATGCTGTATGTATATGTATATGTATATATATACTTATTTTGTGATAAAAGAAAGAGGTATTTACCTTGCAGTGTGTTTAATATGAACAGAAGAAGGCCTTACAATTTAACAAAAATACTTCTCACATCATTTCCAAACCTTTACCAGAAGAATTATCCATCTTGTCTGATTTACTTCTTTATCCTAATCCTTCATTGTCCCTTGTAAATTGCAGACCGATTGATGCCAGTTTTCATCACCGCAGTTGGCTTTCTTCTGTTACTAGTATGTTTTCTGCTGTTTGTTATCAGGTAGGGCAACAGCTCGAGACACCAAAATGTAATACATAACAGTTATTATTTTACAATCTTTTACTTGGACTCCTATACAATACTAACACTATGCAGCGTTTGTTTGGGTCTTCATCCATAAGAACTATATTTAAAGTTACAGTATCAGTGGGCCAGGTCCTGATGTCCACAGGCAACAAGTGACTGTGATTAAATTGTCACTGCAACTTTTTCTTTTATCTATTAACACTTAACATGTGTTGGGTACAGACAAAATAATGCAGAGACTACAGGATGAACTTTGCCTTTGTATTAGATAAATCCAAAGTCAACACATTATAAAGGGTTTCATGTCAATCAGCACCACTCTATCCCTATTATTGTGTGCTTTTGATACATGTTGTTTCAAGACTATTCTCTGCTAACATATTCCATCATTTCTGGGATTTTCTTATAATGTGTTCTAAACCAAATGCAAATGAACTCATGAGTCTGCTTCTTGAAAGCTCCATCAGTTGTTTTATTTCCCTTCACAAACTCAAACACTAAAATGCTGTTTGCCAGGCATTATGTTATGAAAATGACATCCTTTTCTGGGAGACTATTTTATTTTAGGTATCATGCTGTTGATTCATAATCAAGAAAACAAAGATGAATCAAATATACACATGCAATTGGAGGGTAAATATTCTACTGTGTTTTCCAGGGCTCAGAAGACTCACCATAACCTTCTGAAGAGTCAGCTTACCGGTGACAGCAGCAGAGTTACTATGAGCCATCTTCTAACAAGTGCAGAGGGAAATGAGGTACTCTTAGAGCCAGGCAGTTCCTCTACTTTTCCTAATTAAACCGGACTAGCAGAGTATGTGTACCACTGATGTTTTCTCTTTGATTGTATAGGTACCAAACGCAACAGAAGAGGACATTTATGTCAACAACAATGAAGTGACTTGCGCGGATGTCGCCCACCCTTCATCTACCTCTGAGCCGAACAGCACCACCCTGCCGAGCTCTGGACCAAACAATGCGGAACGAGCCAGAAAAAGCTCAGAGAAGACGGATGAGGAAGGCAAAGATGTGATTTACTCTAATTTGAACTGGAAGGCCAAGAGCAATAAGAAGAAGGCAGAAGACTCGAAGGACATGCATCAGCCTGGCAGCTCCTATCTGGAGGAGGAGATGTGCATGGCGGGAGGCAGGCGCAGTGGTTTTGTGAGCAACGCACTGGAGATGGGAAGTATGTATGATAACTTTGAGCCCCAAAATGTGGTGAAAGAGGTGGAAAGTGAATATGCTCAGGTTAAATTCAAAGACAAGAGTGCTATACTTGAATAGACGAATGTTCTGTATTGCCATGTCGAGTTTTTAAAAATATTTTTAAGAATGTCTTCCTCTCTTAAAGGTCATGTTTTCTTGTTTGTCAGCTATAACATGGACATTTTGATAAACGGTATTATGTTCCTTTGTTTTTAAATTCATGGGGGTTTTAAGATCTTGACATTATTTTTGTCAGAGAAGATAACAACAATGCATAATAACAATGATAATAATGTTGATGAACAGTTTTCCCAGTTTCAGCTGTGTTAATGCATGATAATAAAATACTATATATTCACCTTTATTTTTTACTCATATAATGATGTTGGCAAGTGTAAATTGAAGGAGAGGCTCTGTTGTTTCACATGTATTTGGCAATGTGACCAGTTTTGTTTATTGTTAACATTTATTTTTTGTTTAAACTGTAGCTTTTTAAACACAAAGAAAGTGCAATCTTCAATATGTATTTTTGCAAAAGTAAAAGTCTAGTAAAGTCTTCTTTAGGACCATGTCGTGTATATATTCTTTCAAAGCCAAACGCTTCAAATCAATCTTCAATTTTGTAGTCAATACATCTTTTAAAGCTTTCCCTTGCTACTGTGTTTCAAACATGTACTATACAACAAGTGGTGTGAAGTGTCTTGTATGCCAGATTTTAGAAACAGGAAGAGAGAGCCTCTCTTTCAGTCTCTTCGTTCAGGGAGACTGCTTTAGATGAGCTCAGCAAGTTTCCTGTTTGAAACTGAATAGAACCGAGGGGGGGTAGAGGGGATTAGGTGGTGGTAAAAAGGTAAACTTGTGCACAGTAACACATCCGTGGGCCATTGCAGACACATTCACGCTGCAGCTCATCTGGCAAGGTAAGCGCTCTTGTCAATATCACTTAAAAGGAAAATATGTATCCAGCTACACATGATGATCTTACATGTGCTTGCTTTAAGTGTCAAATAATGACTCTGGATGATTTTGCAGTAACATAGTGACTTATACCTTTATAACCAATGTTTGACTCACTATTAAACATCTGCTCTGTAATCTAATTGGAGTAACATTTGTGACAGTTGCTGTGTTTCTGAAATCAAGGAGGTCAAAAGGTGACTTACTTGATTGTGTACAGCGACTACTGTCTTCATGGGGACTGCTCATCTGCTTCCACTGCTGAGCTTGTTAACTGGTAATATTTTGCTTTATGTGTTTGAATCTCTATTTCTGTTCCTGAGTAACATTTTAAACATAAGAAGATAATGCAATAAGCTAATATTTTAAATATTAGTCATCTTAAAATACCAAATTTCTGAGAGTTTGGCCTCGACACAACAAATTAATATAGAAATTACTGACCCTTCATTTTTACTAAGATTATTATTAGAAAACTGTTGTAGTACCCCTCTTTTGAGTGGAATTGGGCCTTCTTGTCACTACCTGGAACAAAAAGTCATAATTGTGTAACCATGGCAACGCACATTGCTTGATAACATATGGTAATCAACAAAAAAAGTATTTACAGCTTTCCTGATAATGTAAAAAGTAATGCCATACATAAACACTATATATATAGTTGCACTGCATATAAGAAATAAGCTGCTGTAGGATCATTATATGATTTAAGAAGAAAACTGACAATCCTGTGTGTTTGGCATACATTATGGTATTTAAGGGTAATATTCTCACTTTGTTTCTGAGAAGTCACTGTTTTTTTCGCTATGGCGGACAGCTCTAAATACTGCAGCAAACTCAGCTTTGTGGTTTATCAGCTCTAACGGTAACATCTTTCTGTGGATAAGAACATTCATCTGTGTCACGTATTTCACTCTCTCATTCGTCTCCAAACATAGCACCCCAAAACAGAACAACCACACCTAATGTTGTCTTCTGTACTTCCCCTCTCACCCTTACAAAGGCATGTCAATGCTCCAGCAGGTGAGAAGCTGGAGCATCACTGTGCCCACAACAGTTAGCGCTGTGGAGGGGAGCTGTGTTGTGGTGCCATGTCAGACACAATCTCATTCCCGGGTCACCTGGTACCAGTACCATAACATACATTATCCTGTGGTGTATGATGGGCTCAACCCAACCAAAGTGGCAGACCAGTTCAGAGGACGCACCTCAGTACCGGGTAAAGCAGCAGAGGGCAACTGCACCCTGGTGATTCATAACGTGAAGATAGCAGACAACCACCTTAACGTATACGTTTGGATCAACCCAGACGCTAAACAGACTCAGAAATTCCATCATCAAACTGTAACTATCCTTGTTGGTAAGTAAGTATCTGTAAATACTTGAATTTAGGAATTCAAAGCATGAATGCAAAAAAAAAAATCTAAATTCAGCAGTTTGAAGGTTACGTTCATTAATGAAAAAAATACTCTACGATGCAAGATTACCATGAAAAAAAAAAAAAAAAAAAGATATTCTTCCAAACTCTTAACATATTTCAACAGCGTCCAGGAAACACCACTGGACCTTTATTCACTGCACTACAGCCACATGCAGCTGAACCATCTTAACAGGGCAGTTGTTTTGTCATTATAGGCCCTTTATACTTGATTACACTTGAGTGCTACACAGTTACTGATCCTAAACACTTCACCTTAATGAGCTGTGATCAATGTAAACTTCACATACCCCGTTTCTGTTATATAGTACATTTTATTTACACAATTGTTAAATCCAGAAATAAATAGTAATTTTTCATATATTCTTTTTTTATATTTTCCTATGTTCGTTCCGTTATCACTTTGCTTAATTTCCAGAGAGAAAAGCTCCCACAATCTCCATTCAGAAGAAAAACGTGGATGGGGAAATATTCCAGGCCAACTGCAGCATTAAGCACTCCTGCCCTCTCTCACCTCCATCCCTTCATTGGACCACAAGTTCATTTTTAAAGAATTCCAATACGATGGCCTTCAGTGAGAACGTTCAGGGCCAATGGTCATACACAAAGACACTTCATGGACTGGCAACTTATGAAATGCATAACACCAAAATGTGGTGTTCTGCAAAGTTCATGACCTTCAGCACAGAAAGTCAAAAAATAACACTCAACATTTTATGTAAGTGATACAGCCGTTTATCCATAAAAATACAATGAATGAGAGAAGAAAATTTGCAGGCCAGGTCTTACAATTTTTTTATACGTTATTATTTCCTATATCCACAGATAAACCTGTGACTGTGACCCTGATACTGGAAAAGAAACCGATAGTGGAGGGTGGCAGCGTCACCATGGAGTGTTCTGCTGACTGTAACCCTCAATCACACAAATACATATGGCTCAAAAGACAGATGGGTCAGAACAACGAAATAACGTCAACTAAGAGAAAAAGGCCCTTCAGCAACATCACGAGAAAAAGCTCGTTCTCCTGCATCGCTTACAATGACATAGGCGAGGGGAAGTCCAACTGGGTGGATCTGGATGTTCAACGTAAAATAAAACTACATTTTATTTCCTTTAATGCGCCAGAATTTACTGATTTAATGTTAATTTAATTTGGGAAAACAGGGATAAACATTCACACCAAAAAGTTTCTCTGATGGTTACCAAGCAACATCACCAGAGAAATGGAACACTCAAAAAGCAGCAGCGCCTTGCATTTGGGTCAGCCAATACAAAAGCATGCCCTGCAGCCTTGCTCAAAGATGCCACCTATGTCTAGCTGAAGTTTCGAGAAATGTGTATTAAATGATGCATGATAAAAAAGATGGATGTGCTTAAAATATCTCGAGGACATCTTATAAATGGACTTTGTGATGACATTGTTTAGAACAGAATGAACTCTGTTGCAAGGCAATCATGAGACACCAACATACATCATAAAACAAAATCATAAACCAACAAACACCAGACAGCAAGACTCCCCATGTCTGTGTGTACCCAACCATGGTCACTTCTCATGTCTGCAAAACATATAACAATCGATTTACTTTACTTACCATTAAAATAACCGGGCGAGGAGCGTCAGCGTTAAATCGTCCCAGGCCCGAGTGTAGGTATGTCTGTCTAAGGGTTGCTTTTTTCCTATTAGGGCAGGGGCTTTGTCTAGATGAGAACCATATTTCTGTCAATTTCTGCAATGGCTTCAGAAATTGTGATAATAAAAAAAAAGAATAGATACATAAAAGGTAATGATGGGAAATGTACTCTTATCCTAATCTAAATTTGATAATGCCGGGACAATAACACTATGAAATGGAAAAAAGAAGGAACTCCTACTGTGTAAAACTACTCATAGTAAAAGTCCTGCAACAACATATACTTAAAATATCAAAAGTGTACTTATTGATGCATTAATGCGTTAGGGCTGGAGAACAATTGCAATACTTTATTTACTGTTGGGTTGCTTAATCCATATTAATAAATCATAATTTAATAGGTTTTTTTTCGTATAAACAAGCTGAATTTGCAACATATAACTAAAGCTTCCAGATAAATGTAGTGGAGTCCAAAGTAAAATATATCAATCTAAAAAGTAGTGGTGTTCAAGGATGAAAATAGCATATTGGAAATAATCCAGTAAAGTACACCACTCCATGCAGTACATTCAAGATGTCAGAGAGGTTTGATTACTTGTTAAATAACTTTCCATCTTTTTTTTTTTAGACGCCCCAGTAATCCTGCCTGAGTCCTCCTGCCACCTGACAAGGAAAGCGCTGAAGTGTGTCTGCCAGGCTGAGGCCTCGCCTAATGCCTCTATATACTGGATCATCGATGGAAATCACACTCTTCCATCCTCATTCAGCATTCTTTCTGCAAAATCAAACAATGTAGTGTCTGGGGAAATAAGTGGGCCAGCTCAAACCCAATCTAACATATCTTGTACAGCCACAAACTCCCTGGGTAGCGACACCAAACAGCTGTCTATAGTCTTTTCAAACACATGTAAGTTACTGTTGCTGTTTTCCCAAACTAAACCCCAAAAAGCAGACCAGATCATATTGATTAATTAAGCTATTTTCCTCTTACAGCCTCTTTGTATATGTGGCTGTTAGCTTCAATGCTCCTAGGGATTGGTTTGCTGTCTGGGTGTGCGATGTTCATTATCAGAAAACAATCTAGAAACAGGTTGGTAGACTTGACTGTTTGTCAAACATAATGCCTGCACTGCTATAATTAATCATTTTTATTGTTGTCATATAACCCATAGACCGCAACATTTTGTGTGCAACACTGGTATCCTTTTATGATATGAAATGGATTTTTTTTAACTTTTTTTATTTTAATTTGCTGACTTAAAATCCTATTTTTCTTTAGGCCACAAAGTCCATCAGACAATGTCCCACAAGACTCACCATACACCAGTCTTCAAAGGTAAATACAACTCATTTGTTCTCAATATCAGCACACAAAGTTGTCTTTATTTATGTATATGATATTGCTATCAGATCACAAGATGAGGACGCACAATCAAGACCATGCAGTCGCGAGAGTAACCCTGAGGAGGACAGACTTTCCTGTGTTTATGACAATGAATTTGTGGAAGAAATGAGCATATCCATGAGAGCTGAACAGGACCAGAGATACGCAGCACCCCCCCAGAGAGAAAGCAAGGTACAGCCACAGACACAGGTGCAGTGAATGTGAATGATGTAAACAGACCATAGTTTGTTTTGCCTCCATTCATTGTCATTTTTACAGTACTTTAAGATTTATATTTTGTGTTGTTTTACTCAAGCATTGAGAATTATTAAAACCTTTCTCTTTACTCCCCACAGAGTGTGGATTGCAACGAAGGTGTCTATCGAAACTGCTGATCAGAGGGCATCTGCTGCTGCTCTCACATAGTAGGGTCCCTACTGACCCCACTTACCTGCATTGCACAAAACAACTGATTGGTGCCACATTTATGTGCTGCATAGTTTCCTTTTATACAGTTTATATATACAGTTATATATATATATATATATATATATATATATATATATATATATATGTATATATATATTCACTGATATATATATATATATGTATATATGTATATATATATATATATATATATATATATATATATTCAAATTTAAGCATTTCATTCGTATTGAATTGTAAACAAACTTAAAAACCCAGTAGTGCCTGTTACACTTTTAAACACAAAGGAGTCCTTGTTTATTTCCGCTGCAGTGTTAACTGATGCTAATGTAAATAAGGTGACAAGAGGAAATTCACATTCAAGCTGTTCCCAAGCAACAGAAAAAACAATCTACTGTCGGAGAAGGACTACACAACTACTATTCTACGTTCTGTTGCTAAACTATTTCTCAGATTTCTGATTTGACACTGGACACGAACTCCCAAAAAAAGGACGCCATAAATTGAATGTCTTTGTGGAAGAATAATTTGTTTATCTGAAATGATGCTCTAAGTTTGTGGTGTAAGCATAACTTTAAATAAATGCATGCTCATGGCTTGATGAAATCCAAAATGAATTATGTCAGAGTTTATTCCTGCAGAGACCAATGTGAGGCAATCCTTTATCAACATACACCATATGAAAGTCAACATGAGCTTGAGTTTTGCATTTTAGTTAATATTAACCAATTGGTGTCTGCACAGTGTTCAGTATTGAAAGAGGAGAGCAGTGAGTCATACTGGGGTTTTATATGACACGCTGTTTCCGTCTGATAACACTTTATATCAGCTCATCTTTGAACTCACAAGTTTTAAACTCTTTTGATGAAAGGCCCAGCAAGACAATCAGCACGGAGCTTTAGTTTTTGTTTATTTCAGCCTTAACATTGTGAAAACTTCTACTTGTAGGTAAGTAAATATGTTTAAATGTATCATTGCAGATGTTTTTTGCTATTCAAATTCCACATCTGTGATGTTATTGTTTGTTTTGTCATGAAAAGCCATTTTCCTAACTAGCTTTATTAATTATCATATGTAATAGAAGTGATTGTTATTTCAATGATCTGCAAGGTTGCTGAGTGAAACCTAATTAATTTCACTACTTTTAAGTCAGTAAAGTGTTTGACCAGATACATTGAGAAATTGCTGATGTAAATAAACTCACAACTGCACCAAATGTAATAATTTCTTTGATGTCTAGTTACTATAACCGACAGTACTATGTGCAAGTTAATACCTCTTAATCAATTTGGGATTGATGGCAGATTCCAAATGTGTTTCCTGGTGGTGGGGTCACCGTATGGTTAACATTTAAGTGACTGGGACTTTAAGATTATGAGGTTGTCAAAACATATTTTATATTTCCTCACAATCTCCGTTTACTTTGCATCAGAAACAACCTGAATGTTTCTTATTTGGACCAAATCAGACTTCACTGATTTATCTTTATTGTCTCTTTTATACAAATAATCTGTAGATTTGAACCATCTGTCTCTGTTATTAATAGATTTTGATTGGTGTTTGTTAACTTCCTTTGGTTTAGGGCGATGGAGTTGATTGTATGGAGCGAGATCCTTCTCTCAGTTTACATCATTACCTTCCTCATAGGCCTGCCGGCCAACCTCCTGGCTCTCTACGCCTTCAGCGTCAAGATCCACTCCAGGCCACTTCCGACAGACATCCTGCTACTCAATCTGACTGTCTCTGACCTGCTCTTTCTGATGACCCTGCCTCTCAAGATGCACGAGGCAGCGTCAGGCATGAAATGGCAATTGCCCACCTCACTGTGCTCCATCAACTCCTTCACGTTCTTCTCAACAATCTACACCAGCTCCCTGCTGCTGATGGCGGTCAGCGTGGTTCGCTACATCGGGGTCGCCTTCCCTGTGGCCTATCAGCGGCTGCTCAAACCTGTGTACGCGATAGTCACTAGTGCTGTTATTTGGCTAATTTCAGCTGCACACTGCAGTATCGTTTTCATCACCCAGCACCACCCATCCCTCGCCAACAAAACCTCCAGTGTCTGCTACGAGAGCTTTAATGAGAAGCAGTTGGAAATCCTCCTCCCTGTGCGTTTGGAGTTTTTCATTGTGCTCTGCTTTGCACCTCTTCTAATTTGTGTTTTCTGCTACTTGCGCTGCATTATGATCCTGTACAGCCGCCCCAGGATATCCCGGATGCAGAGGCAGAAAGCCATTGGTATGGCCACGGGGACTCTAGCTGTGTTTCTCATTTGTGTGCTGCCATACAACTTCTCTCATGTACTGGGTTACTTCCAGGGTGAGAGCCCAAAATGGAGGTACTACACATTGCTGCTTAGCACCTTAAACACCTGTATTGATCCCATCATCTTCTACTTTTCCTCCTCCTCATTCCACTGCACAAGTAAAAAGTCAATTTTCAGGAGGCGTGCACTCAATGTTTCAGGATTAGAAAGACAGCCCACAAGCACTAGCTAAATGTAAATTACAAGTTCATACAATATGGACACCACCAATGATGTTATATGAGATTGTGTAATGCTGTGCACTTCAGTTCATTTAGGAAACAATGTCTCATATCTAGATTTTGCTGGTTACTTGGCTATAAAATATTTAGTTGCTTAGGAGGAGCTAATCCTGCTCAAAGGGACTGAGTTGCTTTCCTTAGCAAACAATCGTAGATTATTTTATGAAAAAAAACACAAGACATGTTTGGTGCACTTGCAAAATTCCAAGTTTTATTATTTTACAGTAAATTCTCTATTTTGCAAGGGGAATTGCTATCCTTTGCACCCTTGACACGTTGTCTCCTGCTAACTTTAACGTGGGCCGGCCACTCTTCTGCACTCATGCATTCTGTAGGCACACATGTAGAATATACCTGCAAAACAAAACACACGTCAATGAGGGTTAATTACCACAGAAGCAATTTCTACAGTACACAGACACATTAAGTACAAGTCAATGGTGTGAATAAATGTTAGATTGGAAATGTATAGTGAGCTTTTTCGTGAGTACAAAGCTGATGAGATGTGATGTACTAATTGAGGAATTTCTGTACATAAAATTTCAAAAAATTAAAGTGTTCTTTTGACAGCATTGTATTGATGATTTCATGATTTGTTTTTTGGGGGATTTGACAGAACTGTCCAAGAACTTGGAATACTAACTAATGTTTATCTTGGTCTTCAATAACTGTGTATAATATTCACATATTCACAACTGTGTGGCTTACTTTCAACAAGAAGAAGTTACAACAAACTCTACTGAACTCTTTTATTTAACAAACCTGCAAAGAAGGTCATGAGCAGTGCCACCCAGCCTAGTATGTAGGACCAAGAGAAGCGCCAGTCACCAAAGCGCTTTCCCAGGAAGTTCACAGTCACTCCAGTGTAAATGGCCATTGCAAGCAGAACAAAGAGAGCTGGCATTGTGGACAGAGAGTAACACATAGGAAGTCACAAGGTGCAACTGCTATCAAGTTACTGAACTTTGTCTGCGATTTACATGATGTGAAAATTCACAAAAAACAAAATGAATAGGACATTATTTGGTTGCATTTCCTTTTTAGCGGAGTGTAATAATGAATCTGAATCTACTGTATGACTCACTTGAGACAAAGAACATGATCCCTGCAGCAAATGAGCGGTTGAACCTCTCAAAGGCTGAGAAGTGGGCAAAGGAGAGGATTCCTGCGATGATGCCAGCAAAGCATGACATGGCAGAGAGGATCATGAATGCACGAGTGGCATTCCAGTAGGCTAATGAGGAGTAAAACAAGGGAGAGAACATGCTTTAATTATATGTGCAGCAAGATAAATAAAAGAATATAAACCTTTCATTTGATATCTACTGTTTCATACCAAAAAGCATTTAATGTCATTTGAAAATCAACTTAAAATTAACCTAATTTCCTGATATTTCTATTGACCCCTTAAACTGGAACCCAGACATTTTATTCCATTTTACTTTTGCCTTTGAACTTGAAAATTGTTCCAGTGCACTGCTGGAATCACACAACAGCCATCATTAAAAGTGTCATGCTGTTTGAAGTCAAGCAATCATCAAACAGTGAAAGTATGAAAAAAGTGTGATGTACAGTCAACTGTCATCAACTCTTCAAGTTGCACAGGAAGTGGAACATTTGCACTTTTATTTTTAGCCACGTGTGTGTATCAAGGGTCTGTCAGTTGATCAGTCCAGAACTTTGGCACGTAAAATATCTGCAACCAAGGGATGGTTTACTTTAAAATCTTCCATTTAAATTGATGGTTTCTAGACAATGTATCATTATAACTTTGGTGATCCCCTAGTTTTTCATCTAGCACCAACAATTAACTTCCCCAAAACTTTGGTTTATTACCAAAACCTGCAACAAGAATGACATTCCCATCAGCCTCATCTGTAATTTGTATTTAGCGCTAATAAGCAAATGTTAGCATGCTACCGGCTAACATTTGACAATGCAAAACCAAGTGTTTCCATTGTCATTGTGACCATGTTAGCATGCCAGCTTTGGCATTATTTAGCTCAAAGCACCACTATGCCTAAATACATCCTCACAGAGCAGCTAGCATGGCTGTGGACTCTCAGTCTTGTTAAAGGTCAAGGGTGTAGGTTTTGACACCATTTTAGGGTGGGGTTATGAATTGCAATGAGCTAAAACTGTGTAGGAGAACTACCATGGCTGATGCAAAAACTCAAATGGCCCTATCTTGAGCAAATATTTGGTTTGTCTGTTCTGGGCTACTGTAGATACATGGCAGCTGGCTCCATGGGGTCTAAAGAAAATATATTATATTCCATTTCTATCAATACCTCCCCAGAAATGTTAGACACTGTTCCCGGAAGTGAAATATATATTTGTCAATATTTTTCCACTACTGTTGCTGCCGTCTGCTCAAGAAATGAGGACAGTCATTATAATCGCCTGTGTATTCAGATAAGTAAAACCTAGACTCTGGTGAGAGTTGCTGTGCTTGAGGGAGGGAAAATGTAGGTGTCCAAGTAAGATATTTTCCCACTCACCAATGCTGTCAGTCTGCATGTAACACTTGCCAGACATGCAGTACCTCCACAGGCCCTGATGGGCGAAGCTGCCAGACAGACGGTACTGCATCCAGTAGTCTGTGGCTGTGGAGACCACCAACAGGATGTTCCCCACGATGGCACAAAATAGGCCCCCTCCCATGAAGCTGTGCATCATGAGTGACACTATGACAGCGGTTAAGGCTTACGCACTGTGCAAAAAAAGAAGAAGTTGGGTAGTCAGCATAGTCATTTTATATAACAGGGGTTATAGTTTTGGTTTTAATGTTTATTCAGTAGGAAATGGATTAAGGAGACAGGAACGGCCTGAAGCAGTGTATGCAGGAAAAGACATCGCCACAGGTGAAAATCTGGGATTATTATTGAGCCACAGTTGGGGGACTATGATTTCTAATGAAGGAAAGATATACATGTACATGTCCTGTTATGATTTACCCTTCATGACTAGGGGGTTAAAACACCACACACACCACCTTCTCTAACCATTACTTCACCACCTGGCAACGGTGTTAAATTTGTACCACTACATTCCCTCGACGACACAGGTGTCTCTGTCTTGTAGAATATTTTTGAGAGGGTAAAGAAATGTGTGATCAATATCAGTTAGTTTTGTCATGTGAATGACACACTAGTCTGCTACTAGCAACATATTCAGTTCTTCATTCAAGAGAGATGCTGCCCAAAATTAGATGAGGATGTGAGAGCTGTATATATATATATATATATATATATATATATATATATATATATATATATATATATATATATATATATATGCATATCAGCTTGTCTTGACTACGCACTTAGCTGTAACGACAACGCACAGAGCTGATCGTGAAAGCTAATGAGTAATCATACCAACCACAATACAATCAGCTCATAGCAACATGCGCTCTCTTTCTGTCCTTGTTTGAACATGTTTTTTACTCTCACTCCTGCAGTTAAACAAGCTACAAGTATGTGAATTTCCTGGTCCAACCACATAAAACCAGAAATCTAAAAATATCCTACAAACACAACAGAAACCCACACATAGTGCATTACTTTTTACTTTAACTTGGTGATCGTTGATACAGATTAATATTAAAGAGGGTTATTAAACAAGAACATACAAAAGCATAAACAAAAACAAATGGGCACATTTTTGGGTGAATTAGTCCGACACCTCAAACCCATATAACAAGTTAAACCCCAGGCCCCTACATGTATGTATCTGCACTGACTGTAGATATCCATAATCTAAACTCAGTAATATGACCCATCCAATAAATCATAATTTCACAGGAGGGCATGACAAACATCTGTGTCAATCAGTTGGAGTGTCTGAACACCGTTTATCATTTATGAAAGGAGCCAGATACATCTTGAATCTCAAGTTCTGGCATATGATCCTGATAAATATATAATTTAGTAAGTAAAAGGAATCATAGGGATTATGCTGTATAATACAGATTTTAAACAAAACACCAAATCTAACTCACATTTAAACCAAATCACATGTTGAAGGCCCTCTAGGCCCATCAGTGAGACAAACACTCATTAGTTAGTACGCCATGATACCCATTTTACTTTATTACATTTAATCCACATTCTTGCCATTGCCAAGTGGCATCAGCAATTAACAGAAGACCTGGCATCATCTTACCTGAATTCCTCAGGATAAATCAACCCTCTTAAGTATCAGCCTTTCCTCAGGGAAAGAGTGAGAGAGTGCAAGCCAGGAGTGAGCGAAACGTCAAAGAGGAAGCCCTAGGCTGAATTCCAAAAAGTTATCCCTTCCACTTTTCTGTTGATGGAGGCAAAATCCTTTAAAACAATCGGCACAGAACAAACGCACTTGAGCTGCTGGGCCAAAAGCCACGTGACACTTTTCACACTGAACTACATGGGAGTATTTTTTAGGGGGTCAGGGGCGAGGGGAGGGGTGATGGTGTTGGATGGAGATGGGGGAGGGTCTGGGATGGGAGGCCGCTACGCCGCAGTCCATGTCTGTTGTTCTATTAGGTGTTCTGGAACTGTGGATGTGCAAAGGCTTGCAGTACTGCTGTGGTCAATGGAACATGCTGAAGCGCACACTTTCTTTCAGGGCAGCTGGGGTGTGGTCATGGGGACACACACACACACACACACACACACACACACACACACACACACACACACACACACACACACACACACACACACACACACACACACACACACACACACACACACACACACACACACACACACACTCACACACACTTAGAACAGACACATGACCGAAGAGCTGCTTAAAAAAAGAACACAGCGCTTTACCCGTTCACTCTGAATATGTAATGACGTTGTGGAAACACTGATCGTAAAAAAGCTGCCCAATATACTGCTTAAAAGACATATACCTAAAAATTGTTCAATTCTAGTATTTTTCAATATTAGTATTTATAGAGCAACTTTTTGGCACGCATCAACATCATTTACACAGCTTGCACACTTTGTCAAAACAGTCACAGCTGCAACAATGTGCGGGTTATTGAAGGTTATTTTAGTGATACAAGCATGTCTAACTACATGTCAGATAGTCATTGTTAATATTCAGAGAACTCATTGCATCTTTTGTTTTGTAATTAACTGTGGGATTTAAAAAAGGGAAGGTATTTTTTTAAGTCATGTAATTTATTTGACAATACGATAAAGATATATGCAACCTGCCTGAAACACAAATCTTGTCAAAGATAAACACACAAGGTCAGAGGTTCATTTTTATTTTGGATGCATTTCATGACTCAACCAAAATCAGCTCCGTCTTTAAACAGCTATCGGGGTGTTTGGTCTGCATTCACTCTCTAACTTACGTAGTCGGTAGTTGCACAAGACAACTCACAACACTTCAGCTTTTTTTTTTATCAGTGCAATCAGCACTTACAGTCATTGACCTCAGTGTTCCTAGGTGATAGTTACAAGATTTTGCGACACAGGCTGAGTTCAAATGTGGTGAATGTGTAATTTCTACAGAAGTGCAACACGCACGACTTACTTATAACTCCTCCTCCTTCAAGTGTTGTACCTTTAAAATACAGGGTAGGCATGGGTTAGGAAAGCGCATTGTTTACACATTCAGCTCATTTATTTTCTCATGATTTATGAAAGGATGAGGAAGGTTTTGAACACAGGTTTGTCTACCTAATTGCCAATGCAATGCTGCCAAAAGATTAAACCTGGCCAACGTTACAGAACAGCTGGATAGAAAGAGTTTTAACACCTACACATGTGGAATCACTGTGTGGGTTACAATCATTTGGATCTGTATTTGAATGTGGAAACAGAACAGGCGATGAGCGTTAAGCAGGGAGTTGACTGATGTGCAGTGTAAAATAGTTCAACTGAGTTCTCAAATAGCGAATATGATGACATGTGCACTGTGGTTCAGAGCTGTGAGAAGTCCAACCTTTATATTGCTCCACAGGAAGTAGCAGGTTTATCATCAGTGGTGCATGCTAACTAAACTGAACCACTGTCTTGTCAAGAGAGATGTGAAGATGACATCTGAAACAAAAGAGGAAACAAATGTCATGGTGTAATTATGGGACATAACTTAATTGTAACTGCGGTAGATTAGCTTGCGTCCAAGCCAAACATTTCTGTCTAGACTTCTGCAATGTCACACTTTCCTCAATTAGCACCAGCTGCATAAATATAGTCAATGCAGACAGTGAAGTTGCATTTGGGCCGGTGGGGGTGGGGGTTGGGGGCCTGTGGAGAGAATGGGCCCTCAAACAATGTGTTGACAAGAGAATGGGACCTTGTGATTGATTTAAATTGGCAGACTCTGTTCAAAAAGAAAAGCAGACTGTTAATAAACAGTGCCATACATAAACTATTAAAATGTATTTTGTCATATACACAGATGCAACGTTTATTTCTAATATGTTTGTTGATGTTGTCCAATGTCAAGTCTCTATTTGATCATGTGACGAGGCGATACAATATATGGTCGCTAATCCTGACAGCTTTCTCTCTTGACCTCTCTACTTTCTAAATACAATGGCCTAAGTAACTAATTACACTGTAAAATCCAACACATTGTTGATAAAAGTTATATAGGCCTAATTGGGTGATGCTTCATAAGTAAATAGCCTGCACTAGGCTCCTTCAAAACAGCTTGCAATGGGGCATGAGTGCATCCTCACTTCATCATCACAAGTGCTATTTCTTCCTCAGAGTGTAGGCTGAACACTAGCAGCTAACCATGGAAATCCCCATTTTGTGCATCTCAATTCAAAATAGATTCTTTTGACCGCAATGTTTACAAATGATGCAGACAAACCTTTAACAGCATAAGGAAATATTCCCTTTTTAACATTTTTGTTTAGTTTTTAATCAGAATTTATCAGTCACTTAAGGAGCAATAGCAGGTTTTTCCCCAGTCAATCGCTGCATTTGGAGTGAGCCTTTACCATGATGTTGACATTCACTTCTTTTCATTTAATTCTAGTGGTAGGCTTCTATTAATATGACTTGATTTAATTAAACAGAAAAAAAGAGACTGAGGCAGACAAAGAGTGACTGCAACATATTAGATATTTACTAGTGTTTTCAATTTCCATTGTACTCACTGTTGAAAATCTTAATGTGATGGGAGGTCTTTAGCACTGCACAATAGCACCATCTGCTGCACAAACATAGATATAAAAAAAAAAACATTATATCACAACAATGGAAATATCTGAGCTATTTGAGTGTGTTTTCTCACAACGGAAGATACATCAGGGTTATATATATGTTCTGTAATTCTGACTCCTCAGTGTGTGACGTGACCTTAAAGCCTGCCACCTTTCCATGACCCTCCTCCTCCGAATAGGCAACAAACAGAAATGTTGAGAAGATGTGGTTCAATTTGGCCAAATGGAGGCGCTATAACCGCCTTTACATTTCGGTCTGTCACTTTTGAACCGTAAGTGTTTTTGTGGGTCCAGACGAATCTGTGAGCAACACCCCTTTACATCTAGATTTATTTTTTCACCATTTTGAACTGTGTCCAAAGCTGATTTTTTACTTTTAGCTACTTTTCCTTCACACTTTGAGTAATCATCAGCAAATTTAATCCAGATGTGCATGTGGTTCCAAACAGGCATTGCACTAGTAAACCTAAAGCAGGAGATACGTTACACTGATCAATATGTTGATCATAATGCAAAACAAAATGATTTGTGTGTGTATGTGAGCATTATGTTCAAATGATCTACTGAAGGACCCAGTGGAACTGCATAGTCACAGATGTGATGTACAACTTTTAAAGTTAGTGTAAATAAGATGGACTGTAAAGCTTGTTTTGCAATTTAGCTAAATAACTTTTAAAAAAAAAAAGGCATGGCTTATAATTCAATTTATTATGAATAAATAAAGTTACAAAAGAGTTTTAAGTTGCAGATAATAAAGAAAAGTGATACAAATATCCATCTCTACTGAAACACATTTGACACAATCCTTATTTCAGTTTAAATAATAAAACAAATACAATAAATTCTCATAGATTCAAATAAAAACACATAAAAATATAGCATGCAATTTAAAATTAATATATACATCTCAGCAAATTTTGGAATTCAAACAGTTGTAGCAACTCTGACAGGCGGTGGAGGGAAAAATGCTGGGAGAGCCATTGATCTTTCAGAGGGAGTCTGAGAAAGAAAACAAGCCAATTAGTATACTATAAATCCGCAAAAGTCACAATGTTCCACTTAGATGGGTTTAATTAGAAAGACAACCTGCTGTAATCGGTTGTAATCAGGTGGAGACTTTATCCCTCCTGTCAGCAGGTTATGAGGAGTAGTTTCTGTCGGGGTTGTTACTGCCTGTGGGCGACAAGAAAGAAGCTAAAACAACCAGACAAAACATCAAACGCAGAGTTTATTGTGCAACATGGTTATGAACGAATACATACTGTATCTGATGCATGGAATACAGAGCATTGTATAAATGTTATACACCACAAGCTCCTCCCAACCTGTAACTATCAACCAATGTGTGTTGTTGTGTGACATCATTCTAACCATCATTCTTCCTCGTAGCACTTATTGCATTCGTATCAGTTGTTGCACTTACTGTATTCGTATCAGTTCGCTGCACTTATTGAATTCGTATGCTGCACTTATCCTATTCATAGTAGTTTGTAACACTTATTGTATTAGTATTATTCTGTTGCAATTATTGTTTTCGTAGTAATTTGCCTCTGCACTATACTTTTGCCCTACACCCCTCTTGAATACCTATGTTGAATACACTTCCTGTAAGTCGCTTTGGATAAAAGCGTCTGCTAAATGACTGTAATATAATGTAATGTAACCTTCTCAACTGCTCTGGACAATGGATATCTTGTCTGCCGACCTAAGAAAAAAGAAAAAAGAAGAAAAAAAAGTCAAAAATATTCACCACAGAATGTTAAGAAAACATGTCACCTTGTTTTTGGTTTTTTTCTTGCTAAGCAGCCATGTACTTTTGTTCTTGTTCCAGTAGACACAGAAGTAGATGGAGCCGCCCAGCAGGAGGAGGAAGAGAAGGCCGCAGGGGATTCCAGCTGCAATGCCAGCGATGGCAGATCCACTCAGCCCTTCACCTAGTGTGACCAGGACAAACAGTGAGCAGTGATTTTATTGTTTTAGCAACAAGCGTGACTCTGTGATAAGAAATGCAGCGCTTTAACACACACACACAAACACACACAATCACACACACAAACGGTCTGCCATACCTGGACCAATTCTCTGGACCTCAGACGGCCGACCTTCAGTCATTAGAGCTCTTGGGATGACCCGAAACTTGTACGTCAACTTGGGATTTTGGATAAAGATGTCGGTCCTCCTGACAGGGCCAGGCTCCTTTTTGATGGTGCGAAATCTGTTTGAGCTGGCTTTAGTTTGGGCACCATCAAGATTTCTGCTCAGGATGTCTAGTCCTTTCATTTGGATGTCAAACCCTTTGCAAAAGCACATGCAGTTCTGTTATTTTTTATACTTGCATCAAAGTTGATCAATAGCCAAAGCATATAGTGCTACAACTTGTCAATCCTACAGGCCTGATTTATTAGGAAAATTATATATGATGTACATAGAGAAGGAGACATAACAAAAACTGACATTATGTTTGTGCTTAATATGTTTAGTTTTTTCCAAAACAGCACTGCTCAGCTAAAGGCTTCACATATTTCACAATATTGACACCCCTATCCTCTTTGTGGAGTTTCTGTTTTCACACGAGTTCTGCTGAGATGTACACATTAAAAACAAGAAGGTTGGGTTTGTGTGTGAAGTTTAAAGATCTGCCTTCCTAGAGTCATTTACTGCTTTACCTGTAACGACGGAGGTGGGCAGGACCTCCCAGGTCAACGTGACGATGGTTCCATTGGGATTAGTCAACACACCGAAATCTGAGATCGACGGTCCTGGAAAAGAGAGGGATTGTGAGCTGGAGCGAGCTCAAGAGAGGGGGGGAAGAGAGGGGATACCAAGACTGGAGAGCTTTGTTTAAAAAGGGAAAGAGCAATCTCAGGTTTTACTTAGCTCTCTATCTAAAGGCCCGTTGTTTCGTTTTATTCTGGTAATGCCAGAAATCCAAATTAGAAGTTAAAAGCAACAGAATTCTTGAAGTATTTTTAAAAAAATGACACAAATAATCACTGTACTGGGGTGTTGCAGCTTACAATTATTTTCAATCCCTATTAATCAGCTGATTATTCTCACTATTAATCGAGTCTTAGTTTGGTCTACAAAATGTCAAAAAGGAGTGAAAAATGCCCATCTCAGTTATCTAAAGCTTTAGATGACATTTTCAGATAGCTTCTTATGCTTGTAAGTCAAGAACCCAAACAGTTATAGAAGATCAGCACATGCTACAAAGACAGAGAGGGGAGCCTTACAAATTAAAAACTTATACAAGGGAATTGTTGGGGTTATTTTTCATTTGAAAATTTCAACCCTTTTTCTTTAGAATGGCCCTTTAGAGTGTCAAATTACTGATTAATTCATTAATAAGCAGCATTTTAATATTTTAACTGGCTCATATGGGTAAAAATGAACATTGTTTATATACCATTGAGTAGTTTAACCTAGCATTAAAATGTGTCACCATAGGTTATCTTTAATGTTTTACATATGAAATATTCATGTGCAAAGTAATAAATAATCCACAATATGTAATAGATGCATACAAGTACTACAAATGTGTGTTTAACAACAATATATACACGTGGTACTTAATACTTGAATAAGTGTCAGGTTATTTTCCACCCCCGCTTAATGTTACCACCAAAAAAAGCAAAAACAGCAATACTGCACCTCTCAACTGAATTTCCCTTTTCTGGCTGCCAAGTGGGTTGCGACAGGTACAGGTGTAGTTCTGGAGGAGAAAGCTGACGTTGTAATCCCGTATCTCCAGCTGTGTGGTGTCCCTGCTGATCTGGTATGGTGACGTGCTGGTGACGGCCGCGCTGCCTTTGGACCATGACACCACGGCCTGAGGCGAGGCCTCACTGACACACTGGATGGTCACCATTATTTTGCCATCAGAGGGAACTGTGGTTCTCACAGCTGGCAGGAACATACTTGGACTTGCTGGGGAAGATAAGGTTATTGGCTACCCAAGTCACTGATGCATACAGGAACAACAGATTGTTGGCTTGATAATCTGAAAAATCTAAAAATTTACCCGCAGTAATACTGCAGTTATTCTGTTTGACAGGGTGGTCAGCCATGCACGTGACAGTTTTCCTGTCGAGGTCAGGCGAGGCGTTGAAGGTCAGGCTGAGGTTCCCTGCTGCACTGCTGGTGTTGTTTAGTGCTGGGAAAGAAAGCTGGGCCTGTGGGGATCCACCCGACCACCGACAGTGGTACTGGAGGCCCACGTTATTCAACGACTGCACAGAGCACATTGGATCGCCCGACGGCTTCTCTGTCCAAAGAGAAAATTAATCTGACATTATTAAATTGAACCATGCATCTATTTATGTGTGGGTCCTTACATCCTTATTTTACGTATGTTTTTACAAAACGTCTTTAAACAGTAGGTGCAAATATGGTAGAAGGGGCTGTAATCCCATAGCTCTATTTAAGATATAGCACTACCACAAAACTACATGTAAAAGGTTTACTGTTTACTGTGTAAATTAAAAACTGAATTTGTCCTGAAGTAACCAAATCACAATATTCCTTAAGACCTATTCAGGAACAATTAAGACAAATTACTAACAAAATGCCAAATCCTACCACATGCTCACCAAAGAGGTAAAGCTTGTGCTTTTTACAAACCATAAACGTTTAAAGTGATGTTCTTTTGGCGCTTTTCTCCCGTCTCCACATTGAGCAGCGTGCAGGTATAAACCCCTCCTTGACTGGGCTGTACACGTTTTAGATTCAAGACTCCTTGGGGGGAATCAGAGAGGGTCTGACTGCCAAAGACCCACTCAGCATTCGGAGGTGGGAACCCATCAGCCTGGCAGGAGACACTCAGATTGTCCCCCGATACATAGAAAGGCTGAGCTGGACGGGCCTCAAGTATGGGCTCATCTGGTCCATCTAGAAAAAGATAGAGAGGAGAGTTACAAAAAAAAGAGGGGTCACAAACAGACAAGAGGTGTAGAAAGACATCCACAAGTTAATCTTACACAGCACGGAGACGTTTACGTCAGTCGTCGCCCTGCTGAAGGGGTTCGTCAGTAACACTGTGTACCGTCCTGTGTCGCTTCGGTTTGGACTGAGGATCACGAGGCTCCTTTCCTCCACCGTGTAGTGCGAGTTGGATTGTATCTCCCTGCCAGCGAAGAACCACGTCTGTTGCTCGACCACTCCTTGCTGCATGCTGTACTGCAGGGTGAACCGGGCAGCTCCCTCCTGGGCCGAACCAGACTGTGCTCTGAGGATCACATTCTGGATCACATCTGGGAATGAAAAGGTGAAGGGGATGGAGGGACTTAAGTCACAGCAAATCTGCTTTCCCTTCAAATGGACTTAAATGACACGGAAACGTCTCGTTAAGACGGCTAAACTGACTTAATTTAAAAAGATGATCAATTGTTTTCCTCAAGGCGTTTTTTGCTTTCCTTGACCACAGTGCACAGCTGGTAGGGATTCAGAGGCTTGATCGGGCATAATCCAGAAAACTGGGATTGAACCCGTGTCCTCTGGAGAAGCAGTCACCCTCCACCACCCTGCCGCCCCAAAAATAAACCTCATGCTTCTTTTAAATGGTTTATAGAAATAAGAAAAGATACCAACAATGTTTCAGCAGATGTGTGGTTTGACTCAAATGTTGGATTTGCATATTTTTCTTTCAGAGCGGTCCACCTTTTATTGAGGGAATTGGGGAGCTTTCGAAAACAATTTTTTCCATTATTTCATCCAGCCCAGACGGGAGATTTTTAAAAATCGCTGGAAGATCTACAGTACCAGTGAAAAGTTTGGACACACCTTCTCATTCAACTACTTTGAAGAATCTAAAATATAAAACATATTCTGGTTTGTTGAGCATTTGTTTGTTTACCACATAATTCCATACGTGTTCCTTCATAGTTTGGATGTCTTCAATATTAATCTACAATGTAGAAAAAAATAACAATAAAAATAAAGAAAAAACATTGAATGAGAAGGTGTGTCCAAACTTTTGACTGGTACTGTAGATCTTCCAACGATTTTTAAAAATCTCCTGTCTGGGCTGGATGAAATAATGCCAGTGTAGAGAACGGAGAAGGGAAGTTGTGTGGGAGAACTTGGGGCACCAGGATGTCTTCAATATTAATCAGAAAAAAATAAAAATAAAAATAAAGAAAAACATTGAATGAGAAGGTGTGTCCAAACTTTTCACTGGAATTGAAATGATTGAAATGAAATTGTTTTCGAAAGCTCAACCCAAATGTTGCCAAATCCAGCTCCTTTTCCATTTCTGTAATACATAACCGTAACAAATGGAATGTAACAAATGTAACAGAATGATATTGACTCAAATTTATATTATATTTATATCCATATTAATAAATATAAAAACTACATTTTAATACATAGCTGATAAATACTTCTCATGCCTTGCTACTGAAGTTTGCCCTGATTAATTACAGTATTAATAATTAAACATTCTGGACCTGAAAACCTGATTAATGCCGCTGTGTGTTGTAACTATTCTCAGTTCATTTTCCTCTAAACATATTCAATATTTTCAATCCAAACCCTTATTACAAAATAAAAAAAATAAAAATACATAAATAAATAAATAAATAAATAAATAAAAAATAAATAAATAAATAAATAAATAAATAAATAAATAAATAAATAAATAAATAAATAAATAAATAAAATAAATAAAATAAAATAAAATAAATAAATAAATCAGACCACTCACCAAATACTCTCAGAGTGAAAGTAGTGAAGGATTTCCCCAGTCCAGACTTTGTCATTTCAATGGTGTAGTTACTGGTGTATCCCAGCGGAACCTCCACAAAGCTAAGGGATCCGCTCGTCTCGACCCTCAGCACCGTCCTTCTGCCTTCAGCAACGTCAGGGCCAACCCCGGAGTTAAGGGCCCACGTGACTACAGGTAGCTCGGCCATGAACCAGGTGAGCGCCGGGTCGGTGGCTCCGCTGAAGGACACGGCCAGAGTCACGTTGCTGCCCGCTAACGCGTCCACCTGGGTGGGGCCAGCGGGGGACACCAGCAGCTGACACAACGCACCTGTGGAGGCAGACCAGTGATCAGTTTCATCTCATTATTCTCGAAATTATTATTATTATTATTATTATTAAAGTTCAATATGCTGGTGGTAATTTAATGTACAATTCATTAACTGTTTGTCTGTTACAAATACATTGAATTTAGTGGTTCAATGTGAATAAAATGAACAATATTAGCAACAAAAAAACAATATTGTCTGTGTAGTTGTATAATGTGTAAAAAACACAATTTGTATAGTATGTATGTGTATTTATTGTCTGTGTAGTTGTATAGTATGTGTATTTATTGTCTGTGTAGTTGTATAGTATGTGTATTTATTGTCTGTGTAGTTGTATAGTATGTGTATTTATTGTCTGTGTAGTTGTATAGTATGTGTATTTATTGTCTGTGTAGTTGTATAGTATGTGTATTTATTGTCTGTGTAGTTGTATAGTATGTGTATTTATTGTCTGTGTAGTTGTATAGTATGTGTATTTATTGTCTGTGTAGTTGTATAGTATGTGTATTTATTGTCTGTGTAGTTGTATAGTATGTGTATTTATTGTCTGTGTCTGTGTAGTTGAGCTGCTGCAACACTTGAATTTCCCCCATGGGGATCAATAAAGGAATATAATAATAATAATTTAAAAAGCCCATTTTCCTTTTGATTGCAAGCTTTTCCCTGAGATGTGTCAAAGAAACAAACCAATCAAAGAAAACATGTATTTTATATCTTACCTTGAAAAGTGAAGCTGAGTAAAATGGGCAGAAAAACTGCGTTTAATCTCCCAAATTCACCCGGCCAGGTCATTTTATTAAAACAGGAGCGACAGTCGGGTTTGCTCACCAATTCAAGATATTAAAAAAAAAATAGCTGATTATGAAGTTAAAATCCCAGCAAAAAACACAAGTGAAGAAATGTCCTTGGTGTGTTGCACAGCAGTGACTGGTCCACCTGCGTGTCCTCCTGTGTCCTCTGGCGCTGGAGAGTGGCTCACCTGTGCCGAATCAAACACTTGATTGTGCATGTGAGGCCACGCCCCTTATGTCTGTCACATAACAGTGCCGATTGTTTTTATCGGTTATTGTTAAAACTCCCAATATTATCTCACTTTTAACGTGTTTCCCTTAGCCTACATAAGGCACATTATGATTTATTTATATGTACAGTACCAGTCAAAAGTTTGGACACACCTTCTCATTCAACTACTTTGTGGAATATAAAATATAAAACATATTCTGGTTTGTTGAGCATTTGTTTGTTTATATATATTTGTTTATATATATTTGTTTGTATATATATATATATATATATATATATATATATATATACACAGTACCAGTCAAAAGTTTGGACACACCTTCTCATTCAACTACTTTGAAGAATCTAAAATATAAAACATATTCTGGTTTGTTGAGCATTTGTTTGTTTACCACATAATTCCATATGTGTTCCTTCATAGTTTGGATGTCTTCAATATTAATCTTCAATGTAGAAAAAAAAATTAATATAAAGATCT
Organism: Anoplopoma fimbria; assembly: GCF_027596085.1. Classification (NCBI taxonomy): domain Eukaryota; kingdom Metazoa; phylum Chordata; class Actinopteri; order Perciformes; family Anoplopomatidae; genus Anoplopoma; species Anoplopoma fimbria. The sequence continues at coordinate 21,600,768 of NC_072468.1, read as the reverse complement.
TATACTATGAAAATGGTATATTTGGGTTCTTTCACTATGACAAGGGCGTATATCATAAATCTATTAATTATTTTTGCCAAATTTTATAAACATACAGTACCAGTGAAAAGTTTGGACACACCTTCTCATTTAATGGTTTTTATTTATTTATTTTTTCTACATTGTAGATTAATATTGAAGACATCCAAACTATGAAGGAACACATATGGAATTCTTCAAAGTAGTTGAATGAGAAGGTGTGTCCAAACTTTTCACTGGTACTGTATGTTTTATTCTTATGCGATCTGCTGCTGTATTTTTTGTTTTGTAGTCTTGCTGCTTGATTCAACAGAACATGGTGCAGGAATGTGTTACTGTCCAAATGTCATGAAGCATGTTAAACCGGTAAGAACCCTGCTTCTGGCATAATACTATAAAACCACCAGAGTGAAACACTTGATCCAATAAATCCCCTTGTTCTCACCACCACTCTGACAAATATCCATCCCAATCTGTTACCTATTTAGAGTTCTCAACAATGTCAAGTTCAAAACCAAAGAAAAAGCCAAAAGAACAGTCACAGCTGTATTTAAATATGAAAAAGACTGGCTGCTTTATTGTCATGGTAATGTTCTGTACAATCAACAGAGAATTGAGGCGCTTACGGTAAAAGTTTGATCATACTGAGAGACACAGTCTGCGCAGTCCTAAAACCCAGATAGACTCACACAAGCTATACAAATTAACAGCTGACATTACACTTATCTTAAGGGACATAATCATATCATCATGTTCGGGGTCCATATCTACATATATCATTTTCGCCCCTCTTAAACATGTGTGACTACAGATGTACAAGATTAAAACAGCGTTCGTGTAGCCGTTGGTGAAATGCATCGTCGTGGTTTTGTACAGTGCGATACAAACAGCAGCATTGAATGATAGCGATGGAGGTCTGGGTTTTTAATTATTGCATAAAGACTGCTTGTCTCAAGTCAGATTAGTGGCCTATGATACAGATGAATTCAAGTTAAAATGAAGACCAGATGATTCCGTTGGGCTCGTTTGCTGCAGGACAGTGGTTCTCAGTACCTCCCTGCATATCCTCAGGAGTCACAGTCTGAAGAACAGAGGGATTAGACTGAAACATAAGCCAGTCCTCCGGGTGCGCTTGTGCAACACAGTCCAGTTATTCATTAGAGAGTCCTGCAAGGAGGGAAGAGAATGTAGATATGGATATGTAATCCAAGACAAGAGTCGCAATTACATTCTTTAATTAGCTTTGTTTCCGTCCCCACAAGATACAAAACACTCTTTGTCAAAGCAATTAATTCAACAATGGATCGATGGTGAATCTAAAGGATGTAACATTAATATTCCAAACATGTAATTCCTCACAAGTGGTTACCTTGCTGCCTGCTTACACAAGCTGGAAAAAGATTAATCAAGAATGATGCATTTCTTTGGTACACAGTGTCTTTCTTACTATTTGTTCAGCAATGATTTACTGCCCACTTTCCTAGAAAACTAAAATAAAGTAATACTTGGTTCACCGAAAAACATATGAATATTACAAATACTTAAAAAGGAGCTATATATGACATTCGGAGCATTAATATAAAAACGAACAACTATTTGCCACGTTAAGACAGAGATCGCTTCTAGCTCGGGTCCATGTTTACTTCCTGTCAGCTGATGTCGATCACATACACTGCGACAAACTGGGACAGTTGACTTTGAATGTAAATGTTAATCTGGTTGTGTTGTAATCTGATTTTCTCTGTTCTTTGTTTTGGTGCCCAGGTATTAAACATCAAAAATGGTATTTTTCCAGCTTCTTTGATGTGATGATTTGAACCGCATACATTGAACATTTACTGGTTACTGTTGGTTGGACAAAAAAAAAGGACATTTTAAAATCTTCACTTCGGGCTATGAGAACATCCATTTATTTTCCCTTACAACTTAATTGATCAATTGAACAGATTAATTAACAGACAAATAAAATGTTGATTGTATCTCATTACAGAGGGAAACATTTTTAATAGGCAAAAATAACATAATCAAGACATAAATACCTACCCTTCTGCCAAGTTCTGTGCTCCCATGCGTATGCTCTTAACGCCTCTATATCGTCCCCGCCTCCTTCAGTTTGCCCACCAGGTCCTCCACCGTCTCCACCTTCACTCCTGCCAGTCTCTGTGGGGGCTCATCCACTCTAATCACCTCCAACCGTGATGTGATGTCCAGCCCCAAGTCTGCAGGCTTCACGTTAGCGATCTTCTTCTTCTTGGCTTTCTGAAAGTCAGAAAACACAAGAGAAGGGTAAAGTACAGATTCCGCTTCACTTGTTTAAAAACAGTATCCGTCAATCCAACACATTAAAAGGGATTGCTGTATAGAAAAAAAAAACCATATTTAATAGATGTACTTAACTGGGCTCAATGCCTTCATTACAGTTTTATTTTCAGAATACGGCATTTCATTTCATTTCTACCTACCATGATATTAGGCAGGGTGGCATATCTGGGGGTGTTGAGTCGGAGGTCGGCTGTAAGCACTGCCGGTGTGTTGATCCTAATAGTTTCCAGGCCGCCATCAATTTCTCTCACCACTTTAACCTTGTCTCCCTCCATTGACACCTCTGATGCGAAGGTACCCTGAGGTATTAACATACGGTACAAATTCATAAAATTGAATACAGAAACAAAACGTTCCATCTAGAAAAAAAAAGGAAACATTTCTAACTTTGCAATAGCAGCCAAACAATATGACAGTCAATGTGCCACATCTGATTGGTTGGACAGTGTAACTACACTTCAATTGTAACCAATTCAGGGTAAATGTGTTTTAAGATCGAAGTACTGACAATTAAATATCAGGGAGGTGATTACAGATGTCATAGTATGTGAGCAAAGATGATGTGATCACGACAGAACAGATATTCAACAGTGGTAATGATCTGGTTAACATGTCTGGATTTACATTATAATCTGTGCCTCACACTCTTCAAACTGTTCACACTGAGATTATATGTCAACAAAGTGCTCCGCCTACTGGTGAGCCAGTGGAACTTCACCTCAGCTCTCTGAGCGACATTGAACCTGCTCTGCTGATCTGAGCGGGATCACTGTAGCTATAACTGACTCAAACTAGTCCACGCCAACTTTGATAAGCCTGCACAGAGGCACAGCCTGATATCAGCACTGCTATGTCAACGTCACACATTTGACACTCTTTAAAACAAGGTGAAAAAATAGAAACTGGGCAATCTAATTCACGGTAGTCACGTAGGAGTGGGACCATTTTCAGATCATAACATCATTTAAAGATAGGTTGTCAAAGTCCTTAAGAATAACTGCATTAAAGTTAGAACTCACCTGAGGCCAGTCCAGTAAGGCGGCTGTCATCTGGCCGGTCTGATTGCAGTCATCGTCGATGGCCTACGGAAGCAACAAACACAAGTCATTGGTTTCAAGTTGAAGTTTAAGGTTCTTTATGATCATATGCACAACAATTACAGGCAAGCTTCCTTCAACACTGCTCATTAAATGTTTGTTTGTTTTCAAATCTCACAAATAAATCCAAACTCTAAAGGGCTAATTTATAAACATGAATACAATATAAAATAAAGTAATGTCAATTTATGGCAGGAAGTATTGAAAATAAAAAATGTAAAGATGAATGTAGTTAGTTTATATGCTTATGAAAAGTAACAAATATAAATACACAGAGTGGTAAACCGTTTGTTAAACAGGAAGTACGTTTATAAAAATGTAAAGTGACAAGTGACACATGGCTGCCCACTCCACTCTTAATTTCTTTAGATGTTTAGTCGTTTTAGAGTCTTTTTTTCATCCTGAATGAATTATTTCCAAGAAACTTTTGAGTGATTCTTTGTGGAGAAACCCAGTTCTACAGATCTGTCGATTAAATCAAGTTACCAATTAGTCGACAAGAATTGTGTCTCCGACTAAGAATTTCTTTGAGTTGAGGAGAGCCCAAAAGTGACATTAATTGAAGGCAACAGTAGTCCACGCTAACTTCTACACGGGCAGTAGGAAGTGTGATCAGGTTTAAGTGAAATTATTTTTCTGATTTCAACCTGTTTGCCAAGGATGATGAGTTGAGCATCCTCCTTCTTGGCCAAAGCAGCCATGATCTTGGAGACCTGCAGCGGTCCCAACGTTTCGTAGTCTTTCCCAGTCACTTCCACATGAATGCCACGATCTGCTCCCATAGCCAGGGCAGTACGGATGGTTTCCTAAGTGGAGGACAAATACAGGGGGATAAATCCACAGAATGACATTGACTCACATTTATATTATATTTATGTCCATATTAATAAATATAAAAACTACATTTTAATGTTTTTTAATTTAAATTTTAACATGGCTGATAACACTTCTATCTCACATTGCCTTGCTTCTGAAGTTTGCCCTGATTAATTACAGTATTAATAATTAAACATTCTGGACCTGAAAACCTGATTAATGCCGCTGTGTGTTGTAACTATTCTCAGTTCATTTACATTCTGATATATATTCCAATAATTTATTTAAATGAAAAATGTAATATAAGTAAATATAGCCCAAGCCTGCACTATGGTTAGGTGATATGTACAAACAAGTGACAATATTTATTATGAACTTCATTTTAAGTCATCTGCAACACAGGAAAATTACAAATTGAATAAGCAAAGTGCTTTTTATCCAATTGCACTGGAATAGGTTTTCAACATCAACCCCCCCCAAACTGTTTATTTATAATTTCTATTTTCTGTGATTTATTCTCAGGGACAATGCACATTGATCAACATAACTGTAAATGTGCCAAGGCTACATTCCCACCGTTTTCCCTAGGCCTGATGTTTAAATTACCGGTAGCCATTAAAACAACAAATTAAACATATAAAATAAGAACAGGAGAAAGACAAAACATTAATAGCTGAAAAGGAAAAAAAAACTGCTTAGAGGAGAAAAGCAGTGTAATGCACAGTGGGACATGTACAAAGCAGGCAATTAATACAAAACAATGATAAGCAGACAATCAGCACTTCATTACAGCCTGATTCTGCTAAAAGATTATTAATGATGAAGCCGAAAGACCAGCAAAAACACCTATAAAACCATGAAACCACTAAAAGAGCTCCTGCGAAAGTAGGCAGATTGCCACACTACACCACACTGCCCTGCCCTGTATGTCTCCAGGATATTGATTAACAAGGCAGGGCTGCACAGTCTGGCCCTATCTCACCCACCTGTGCTTGCTGTGGCCCGCAGCTGACAGCAACAACCTCCTTAATAAGCTTCTTCTCCTTCATCTTGACCGCCTCCTCCACAGCGATCTCACAGAAGGGGTTCATTGAGTGCTTAACGCCATCCGTCACCACGCCGCTGTTGTCCGGTTTCACGCGGATCTGAGGAGGAGGAGGAGAATGAAGACCACAGGACAGAGTCACAACGGGGACGCCAGAGGACAAACAATCCAGGTAGCCTGGATTCTAGGGTCAACTATCGGACACGGGGACAGATTGAGCCGGCACAATGTCTGGAGGTGAAAAGGCTAGACGTCTAGGGGAGAATGTTTATACAGGAGCCCTGTAGCTGGCTAAACATTCATTTTTGGATATGTTGTCATCTCTTTTATTGGTCTGCATTACTTTACTGTTGGAAAATGATAGAGAAGAACTTCTCCTGAGCGTAATTAACATGTAATCGGGAAAAAAACGGGTCTGGTGTTAAGAATCATTTTGGATACGTAATTCTAAAACCATGATTATTGATGTGCCGTAGAAGAGCAAGAGCATTAGTGAGGTCTAGTGATAAGGTTTAGCTCACAGTTCACATTCCAATTCAATGCAAAGGCATTTGATGTGCTTGAGGTCAGGGCTCTGTGCCGGGCCGGACAAGTTCTTCCAAACCAAAGTGGAAAGAAGATGTATTTTTGGACCTGGCTATGAGCATGGAGGCACCGTCATGTTAGAACAGAAGACAAGGGTCTTTCCCAAACTGTTGGCACAAAGTTTGAATGCATATTGTTTGTATATTGTTTGACTATTGGCATTGTATGCTGTAGCTTTAGGATTTCCCTGGACCAAAATCAAAACCCCTGTAGTAACAGCCACAGAGGTATGTGTGTAGGGGTGTCCATATTTTTCTGGCCATATATACTGTACCTGTATCGTATACATTTTGAATACACCCAGTTTAATATATTCATCCTTGCAACAATTTAGCCAGGTGACTATACCAAACATGATGGTAAATAATAATTCATAACAAAAAATGCTGAACATCACAAATGAAACGCAGTTTTTAGAGGACTCAGTCTAGCAAACAGTAGCGAATTTAGATTTCCAAAATCTAAACAAAGGTGCTTTTGCTGACTTATTATATCCTGATTATCTGCCTGATGCAAAAGAGAAAACTTTAGTTGTGTCATAACTGAGCACTGACACTGCACAGATCCTGCTGAGGCTAAGGGCTGTTACATGAAACAGGATGAAACAGCTGCAAATATTGATTGTGATTGCACATGCACCATTGTCTTACAGATTAATTTCAGATGGAGGAAAACATGATTCTATAGAGGACATGTACATTTGTTTTAGCCAGACAGACTTTAGGTTGCATAACTTAAAAGCGTCTGCTAAATGACTGTAATGTAATGTAATAACTTGTAAACATCACCTGTTATGAAAACAAACAAGTCTTACATTGCAAACAATAATCTAAATTATTAATCATGCTGATTTATTTTAGGTGGCCATATAAATGAAGCTGCAGAGTTGATCTATCAAATGCATGAACAGGTAGTTGGATCCACGTCCAGCTGGTGCCTGCAGGCTAATGTTAGCACACAGAAAGTCAACTGAGAGGGTACAGGGGGAAAACATGCTGAAAACAGTGATATTTATATATATATACAGAGAAAGGATATTACCTTGACGGCGTAGTCAATGACACGCTTAACTCCAACGAGGACACGGCCAGACATTGTTGCAAGAAGGTTTGATTGTGTGGTGTAGCAGACAGCTTACGAGACAGTGTCACCGCAGTGAACCTTCACCCAAGGAGGAGAGGTCGGACATATTCTAAGGTGACTCCACATGGCGGAAGCTGACGGGACCGCCTCCCATTCCAGCCAATGAGAGCCGAGAAGAGTCAACGCGCTCTGTTCTGATTGGCCAAGACGCGCATGAAGCCGTTGTTAAAGTCATTACAAATCAATGTCAGTAGGTGTGGTGCTTTTAGTGAGTTAATGATAACTTGTACTTATTTAAGAGTTTTGGAGAACTTGTGAAATCCATGTTAATGGACACTGTGGATTGTGTGATGGTTTAAATGGCTCAAACTGTAAGAATAACGACAAATCAGCTGTTAATAATGTGGTGCTCCGCATATCTACGTCGTAAACAAAAGTCGATGAAGAAACGTTCCGCTTTATTTGTGGCAAAGTTCACGGAAAGAGATAGAGTGATGCAATGAGGTCAAGTTAACTTGATACATGGAAAGTTGTACATAAGCATGACTTGATTAAATATTTCTGATTTAAGGATAATCTGAACAGTGTCTTGAAATACTATATTTCAAATTTTTCAAAAAGGTGTCTTCTAATACCAAAGATGAGTAGAAAAAAATGTCATAATATACATTGTCTTTCTGGCCTATATGGGCAATTATTTATTTGCCACATACATACTTACATCATTTTTAATTACATAAAATTTGAGTTAGGCCAATGTATATGCTATGTTGCCATTGCATGGTTTCAAAGAAAGCCATTCCAATTTGTTTCCACTATGATGTAATTTCAAATTAGGGAATGGCAGCAGCATTAATCTCAAACTACACAAATATCTCGTCCCTCACTAACACATGCTGGACCAGATATTAGAAACAACACAACAAACTACAGCCTCTTTGTTGAATATTATAACATTAAAACCTATTGGCTTTTGTATTGGGCCGTATTAGTTTTAACTAAGTGTACCTAATAAACTGATGGGGATGAAGTGAGTGTTTGTTCTTAACATTGGTAAAGTAAAGTAGCCATAGTCAAAATCCCTTAGCAAACCACTGCTAAAGCACCCTTTACATTTAAGTCTTGCTGGAAGAGTTGATTTTCCCTCGAAAAATTATACACTTTATAACTTCAGAAGTAAAAGTAAACTTCAAAGTATTAGATAAATTTAGGGCGAAAGTATGGAAGCCCATTTTTTGACACTGTACTGAAAACAAAGATCCTGCATTGTAAGGAGGAACTTTCTCAAAATAATGACTTAGGCCTAGTATTTAAAAAACAACGAGAAACTTTCTCAAAGTATTGACTTATTATCTCAAAATAATGAGAAATATTCTCAATATTTTGACTAAGTAATTATTTGGAGATTTTATTATTAAAAATATTTACTAATTATTTGGAGAACGTTTATAATTATTTTGAGATACTAATTAATTATTTGAGAAAGTTTCTTATAATCTTTTTTTTTTCATCATCTTGGCTGTAATAGCTAAATTGCGTCCATAAGGACTGGTAAAATTTAACTTAATTGAGAATCAAAGCAACTCAAACGAATACCTAATCATTAAAATGAGCTGAATGTAAGATATTTGCATTGACAGTTTTCACAGTGTATGTGTCATAGCCTATGAACGTTTCATATGATTGTTTAATTCTGGGTCAGGGCATAATGCCCTTAAAGATACCTTAGTGACATTTGTGTTAACATTACTATCAGGACACTAACTGCGGATTAAGTTATACTTTTTTAAATTTTAACTTTTCCACTTTATCTCAAGGGGACCAACAGATAAGAATTCCCCTGGTAAATATTATGTTCCCATGGTAACGTATCACTTTATAATGCTAAGGGTAGTAACAGTTGTTTTGAACATGTTAACTGTGTTTTTTTTTTGGTTTTTTTTATTTTTATTGAACAATTTCACGTGTACAATTTTACAAAATGTCAATAAGAGACAGCAAAATACATATATTCAAACTTACATGCCAGGGGGAGAGAAGGAAAGACAGAAACCAAATACAAAATGAAAATAGAAAAACATAAATAAATAATATACCAAAAAAAGACACTAAGGCAAAAATCCTGATTGTATAATTACAAACATATATCGAAGGCAATGCATGACATCCTTGTTTTTATAGCTTTTTTTTTGTTTGACAGTAGTTAATGGTTTTTAAATATAATTCAAACTCTTTGTAAAAAAACCCACAAAAAATAGGCCTTTGGCTTGTAAATTTACATTTATATACAGTACCAGTCAAAAGTTTGGACACACCTTCTCATTCAATGGTTTTTCTTTAGTTTTTTTTTTTTTTTTTTTTTCTACATTGTAGATTAATATTGAAGACATCCAAACTATGAAGGAACACATATGGAATTATGTGGTAAACAAACAAATGCTCAACAAACCAGAATATGTTTTATATTTTAGATTCTTCAAAGTAGTTGAATGAGAAGGTGTGTCCAAACTTTTGACTGGTACTGTATATCGAAGGCAATGCATGACATCCTTGTTTTTATAGCTTTTTTTGTTGTGACAGTAGTTAATGGTTTTTAAATATAATTCAAACTCAAAAAATAGGCCTTTGACTTGTAAATTTACATTTATGTACAGTACCAGTCAAAAGTTTGGACACACCTTCTCATTCAACTACTTTGAAGAATCTAAAATATAAAACATATTCTGGTTTGTTGAGCATTTGTTTGTTTACCACATAATCCCATATGTGTTCCTTCATAGTTTGGATGTCTTCAATATTAATCTACAATGTAAAAAAAAAAAAAAAAAAAAAAACATTGAATGAGAAGGTGTGTCCAAACTTTTGACTGGTACTGTATGTTTATAAAATTTGGCAAGAATAATTAATAGATTTATGATATACGCCCCCTTTTCCCCTTTATTTCATAGTTAAAGAAACCAAATATAACATTTTCATAGTATAAAATCTTTGTACAAAACATCTCTGATAAATCTTGAAAATAT